>NC_056728.1:406705088-406832588 GCF_019279795.1 Protopterus annectens
TAGGAACAACTTTGCTTAAGCTAATAAAAGACTAATGAGGGTAAGACAGACATTAGATCTGTAGCAGCCTTTCTGGAAATATCTGCAATGATATATCAGCTTGTCTCAGAGGATAAGACTCAGTTTGTGCAAGTCATAATGCCAACACTTAGCTCACATTTCAAAAACTTCCATTAGACAGGCCATGTCAGTATTTAGAACATATTTTTCAATGTTCTGTCTCATAGGTACAACCATCCCAAGGCCAATACAGTAATCACTGTGGCTTACAGTACATTAAAAAGGCCAGATTCCATTCATGCCTAGGCAGTATTTGTAAAGAACAACTGAGAGAACCAGTGGCTGAAAAAAAATGGTACTGGCAGCCACCTATAAAATAAGCTCATCACAACCTAAAAGAAGCTATTGAATTATAAGGGGCAGAAGGGGCAGAATTACCCTGCAACCTTATATGGGGGGGTTCAAAACAGTCGTAAAAAATGACATCTTTTTTCAGTACATTTTCACCACTGACAACCTTTCCTATAGTCCACATGCAGAAACACATATCTACAAAATCCTAATCATACAGACAGAAGTTTGAAACATCTCTTGGTTCTATGTTGTCCATCTGCTAACACACAAAGGAAAACATGCCTACACTTCAACAGCACTCCTTCTTAAAACCTTCCCCTATTCTAACAGCATAAACTGTTACTGATCTCTACGATTATAACATATGCATCATCAGTCTACCTATATACACAACTGATTTTATATCTATATCTATCAATCAATATGTATATATTACTATATCTATCCATTTCTCTCTCTATCTGCACACCCAAACACAGACCACACACACACACACACACACACACACACACACACACACACACACACATATACATATATCTATATATATAATATATATATATATATATATATATATATATATATATATATATAGGGGAGAGAGAGATACATAGGTAGTTGGATATATACAGATTCCAGTATTGCAGAAATATATGCTCCTGTATTGCCTATGAAAGGTATCCTTGGTATTATGAATGTTAGATATTCCAGGCTCACAAATTTCTATTTGCTTTTGCACAAATTGCAGACCATATGAACTTTCTAGCAATTCCTTATAAATCCTAGCTAATTACTGTACTAGAGAATGCAATATTGCTTCTTTAAATATGTAGTAACTAAAGTTTGATTGCTGGACCATCCCTTGAATGATTATTATGAAGAAAACCATAGTCATGCTGCAGGGGGGCCTTCCTTCCCCAGAGTTTAACCTTAGTGTGCATTATCAGCTGATGAAGTTAAGCTGATGGGATAGAGCAGATGTATCTGAGGGTGAATGTCATACTTGAGTGGGTTATCAGAAGACCGAGATGGACAAGGCTGCTGTAAATGCTAGGATGTATTGTCAGAGAGGCACACTCCAGTAGCAAGAGGTAATGCTGTCATTCTACTATGCCTTTATCTAGCTATTCTCTGAGTACTGTGTGCAGTTCTGGGGTCTTATGAGTAGGTGGATGAAGCAGCTGGAAAAACTGCAGAGGAAAGCAACCAGGAGGCTGTGTTAGACAGAGGAGAAAGGGTATGACAGAAGTCTATGTGAGCTAGAGTTCTTCACAGTGGAGACCAAAAGAGGCAATAGAGGCATGAAACTGGTGCACAAAATCATGATAGGGCGATAAGAAACAGTTACCCTCCATAGAAATGATATGGGAGGAGGTGGCAAAACCAAGTGATAGTAAGGACCAAACTACTCCATTGGTCTAGGAAATTACTTAACAAATAGGACTGTGGAGCCATAGGCCAGACTACATGAACAGTAATGAAGCAATTAAAAAAGCTTTCCTGAAGGCATGGAACAAGTGGACAAAGGGTAGAAAGAAGGGAGGGATAGGGAGGGAGAGGCCAATGTTAAAGTCAGCTCATTTGCAGTTTAAAGAGGCTAACTGTCCCTTCCTCTTATTATTGCCTACTCCATAACTGCTTGATAAAATTCAAATGCATTTTTAACAGATTGTTGTACTGATCTTACTCTTGACAGAAAGGGTGTGTGATCCACGCTTCCTGAATTCCTTCATTATAGTAACTCCAAAACCACCTCAGGATGGCCTAATTTTCCATATACCACTTTCCTTGGGAAAACATCTTCTTCACATTATCCTGATTAGCTTCATCAACATGTTAGCTTTTGGTCTTATTTTTCTCTTTTCCCAAAGTGATACATTGTTGGATTTTGATAGTATTTAATTTTTTTCTTCCAAGTCTGCTACTTTCTTGGATTTTAATAGTATTTATTTATTCATTTGTCATAAGCCTCCATTATTTACAGCATGCAATGTCTTGTCAGCAGGTCTATATCATATAATCGAAAGTTGACAATGTCGAACACTCTAAAGAGCGAAAATGCCGGAACTCAAACTCCTTATTGTGGGGGGCTGTGCCCCCCCACACTCCACACTTAATATATATTCCAACTCTGAGATCACACTGCAGTGAGGAAAGGGTAAATATTCCGATCTTCACTGTACTGCAATCGCAATAACAGAACTTTAAGTTCCGGCATTTTCGCTCTTTAGAGCGTTCAACATTGTCAACGTTCGATTATATGATATAGACCCTTGTTAGCTGCTAGAAAGTAAATATTCCCTTATTATATTTTTAATTGTCTGTGCTTTGATATATCCATTGTATTATTCTCAGTCCTTCCTTGTTAGTTTAACTCTTTACATCTTAGCACTTAGCTCATCTGATATGGCCATCCTTTCACCCTTCTGCACTGATGTTACCAATGTTTCCCTGCCAAAACTGAACTATTTTTGTGACAGTTTGCTTTGGAACTGAGTTATGTTATGTGGAATTATATTGAAGCTTAGAGTATGTTAACGTCTCAAAATTTCTGTAACGTCTGGCAAGCCCTTTTTCATTTTTTCAGCCCTCATGTTTATTGCCTCTGTTGCAGACGTACTCTGAAAAGACATGTTGACTTTCTAAAATTTTTGCTATGTCACTTAAGTGATATAAAAGGAATTGATATAGTTATGGATTTGCAATTTACTCAGAACTTGCTACCTTCCCATCAGTGGCAGATTACCCCTCAATCTATCTTTGCTTTACCATTTCCTGTGTGCAGTTTTAACAGCACAACACATTGTTGCAAACTAACAAAGTCAGTCAAATAATACATCTCTCATATTCGTAATCCCATTCACACTCAGATTCATGTTGATATTGCTTTCTTTTCGTATTTGTGCACCTGGCAGGGTGATACTTACAAATGGGAGTATAGGGTGATGATCTAAGGGCAACGGTATTGTCAACCAGACCAGAATCAAAGTAAATGTGACCATTTATTTGTTTAAGTTTGTATATTGGGGTAAGGCTCTATTCAGCATTTAACCAGTTCCAGACCCAGCCCAGGATGTGGTTTACAGCAAGCAACAGATAAAGCAAAAGGAAGCATATTTTTTCACAAGCAAAATGCATAAATAAATAAATAACATTTCAGTTATCTCTCTCAAGTAGTAATATCTAAAAGTGTACAGAAACAGTGACATTAAGGAAAGTTCTTGTTTATATTAATAATATGGTTACAAAATGCAGAATTAACTTAATTACAGACACAGGAACAATAAGGATAAAGGAAGATCTGAGACGACAGATTCACTGCTGTTAAGGATACAAACAAGAGTGATGGGCTGAGAATTAGAAGGGGGGTATTTACAGTATATACATGTTCATACCGCTCTATATACATGTTCATACTACTCAACCTATTAATTCAAGAAATCTAAACAAATCCAGAAATAATGGGGTACAAAAGCCCAAAGATAGGGACGGATTTTGCATATTGCTCCTATAAACGTAGAAAGTTTCTAGAATAATAGATTTTGTGTGAGCATGCATTTTCTGAAGGATATGATGTCTGAAACTCAAGAGTCTGTCATTATTTAGTGACTTCAGATCTCAATGATTTACCAGAAAACCACAAACATTATGAGGAAAAAACAAATATATAAAGCAAAAATCTAGACATTCTATGAAAATCTGGACAGGTAAGAGTTATGTACATGTTTTAGCCAACAGTGTGGGAGAGCAGGAGTGTGAAGGGAGGGGTGAAGTGAGGTTCGAAGGAACAATTTCATGATGTGGTTGGAGTTAGAGCATTTGCAGTCGCTTAGTTTTGGCAGGATGTTTTGTGATCATAATTTTGTAGGCTGCAATATACTTGATGGTAGGAGGCAGAGAGCGCCAAAGACTATGGGCTATGAGTGACAAGCTGAGGTTGGTGAAGTGATGCCTTGTTTGGGGAATTTACAGATCTACCTTTGTGGTAGATTGTCTCCGGAGTCTTAGGAAGGTATTGATACGTACTGGTTTAGTAGAAAGTGGAGTGATGCTATTTTGATGTAAGAATTTAAAGGCAAGGGACGGTAACACATCAGCTCTTTGTTTGATCAACAGCAAGTTAACAATTTTAGTAGAATGGCAGTGGTGTTTGTTTTGAGGGAAATGGTAATAAACATGCAGATTTTGTTACTTAGAGTCTGCAACATGATGCATTTTTGTATATAAATGCTGTCAGTGATGGTCTGTATTCCATATGGGCAAATAAAATACCTGTGCATATGGCTGCTCTAGCAACTTGTCCTTATTTTGACATTCCTTCTATATGTACATGACAGTAAAACAGTATAGCTTGCATATACTAACTAGATAACTAAGGAGCTGAACATTCCATATGTTGACGGTGATTTTCTAATGGATAGCTAACAAATTAATAAAACACCAACATATTGCAGAAAATTAAATGTATGACCTAATTAGGAGACTGACTGTATCTCTTGTATGCTGTGTGGTTCTGAATTAGTCGCTTAACCAGACCAAACTTCTCAGTTACCTCTGAAAAATGATGCCTTTGCTCAGTGGGGCACACTTGCTAAAAATAATTAAAATTAATTTATGATTCTTTTATATTCCCAGGCAGTAATCTGTGTCACAGGGGCAGTAACTGGAATCCTGCTCTTCTGGGTCCACTGTGAGGTCTGAAATGTTGTGGACTTTCATCTTCATTTCTAACAACTACTGGACCAACTGCTTTCAAAAATAAGTTGTCCTTGTCAGAGTAGCAATGAATTCCTGTTAATAATTTTGTTCAGGGGCAATATGTCATGCAATCATGTAACAGTGCTTGGAAAGTCAGGGCTTGCCTAGGCACAATGCTTTAAAAATAGTTCTGCTCTGCATGTTCAGTGAGAAGATAAGTTGAATCCTTTGTGAGCACGGAAAGCTGCAGGCAGGTGAAGAGCGCAGACTTTATTTCCTCGTCTTAGCACTGAACTAGTACCTTTGTGGATACAGATTGAAGTACACAACAAAAAAGTCAGAGGTGACATGTTGGTCATCCATCATAGCCTGCAAGGAGGTCACAGCTCCCCTCCATGGACTTACAGCTATAGCAACACTGAATACGGGGGGGGGGGTGGCTAGTTCTGCACATCTTTGCCAGTTTTCAGTCAAAAAATATGCTCCTTTACATAACTCATCTTGCTCTTACTAAATGGGACAAGACATCATCAACTTGTCAGGAGATGGAATGGCCCCATGGGAAAATGATCTATTTTCATTTTCTGCTGCAGAGGACATTTCAAGTTACTGTGCCTTCATGAAAGATTTTCTGTGGTAGTGTGCTACATAAATAAAGCTTCATCTTAACATCTATGCATATCATGGATCTACTTAAAACAGCAATCTGGTGCACTGCACTACACAAAGTGCCTTTTATAACATTTGTCCATTGCTGATTTACTGCTGTGAATCATATGCAGATACACATTAAATCTCAAAACTAATGTCTTCCCATGCAATTTGCAAAGCCATACCCTCCTCCAAAAAAGCAAAGTGCTATATAGCAGTAGAACTAATATGAAAACATTACAAAACATGCTATAGAAAATGCACTGTTAAAGGACTGAAATAGACATTCTGCATTTACATTGATATTTTTCAGAGCTAGTTCGAAGTTTGTACGGAAAGAAAATTTCTGGACTGTCCCTTAGACAATCATATTTTTGAAACCTTAATTAGATGTGATACTATGTCACACTGTCAGCATCAAATTATACACACTCTGTATCAATGACAGGCACATCAGCCAGAAATATATACAGCAGGCGTGTGTTGCACAGCCTTCACCCAGGTTTTTCCATACAGGTGTCTTGCATTCGTTTACATACATTATCCCAGCACTGCTAACATTACAGCGCGTTAGCTCCACAGCTGGCTGTGCTATTGTGGGAGATGTTATGGATTAGTCTGTCTTTGTCTCTCGACCAGGTATTAATAGAGCTTTCTTCCCCAGCCTACAAGTGATTAATGAGACGAGAGGATAAAACAGTCCACCTGCTGTAGCACAAATGAAAACGGAATTAATGAGCACTTTAAAGAAGGAGTAGAAGTGTCTCCGGGACTCAGAGTCAAGACGAATCAGCTATTTGTTTACCTCAATTTATAATGATGTTGTTAGCAAATGAGTTAGTGCCTTCTGAATTAGTGCAGGGCTAGAAATGAATTAATGGGACAGTCAGTGCTTGGGAAATTATGCATTACTATGATAATTATTGAATATTAAAGAAATTACTTATCATGCTCTGAGACTATGTGCTTAACAAAGATGTTGTAGCCATTATTCTATTATATATTATTAATGCAAAGTAAATCATATTTAAATAATGCAGTACAGTGCATATGTAACATACTATCTATTGATTTTTAAACAAACAAAATCTAGCCTTCTCAAATATACTGCCAAACTTTTGGTTATTCAAGGAACAGTATTTGTTAATGATTTCAGTTGGCTAAGAAAGTGATATAAATTGTTTAGTAAAGTAAGCACACAAATTTTAATTATATCATAATGATTTTAAAAGAAATACTGACAAGAGGAGAGGACTGTAACTGCAAGTTTTTACATTTGGATTTCACAGTGATTCTTATAATCGGAGCCCTCTGAAAATGGGAAAATGGGTAATATTTTAACCTATGATAGCCTGCCATAAACCTGATAAACCTAGACTCTGTGTCTTGCTAGCAAGATGAGTTCTGGCAGAAATCATCCCAAGTCTAGGAACTGTTCTGATGTGGTGATGGTAGTCTGTATTTCTGATACCTGTCACTACTCACAGTATAACCCAATAGGATCTGTAGCCATTGTCTGACACATATTTCACCACAACTGTCACAGCTGAGGAAACAGCAAGGGTTGAGGATTGGGAGCACATAAAGGACAAACAGATGAGAGAGGTGGCATCCATACACCAGTGATGGGAATAGACAGCTGCCGCTGCAGAGGTTCATAGATTCATAGGAGGTTACTGGGCTAGTGGCCATAGAGCCTTTACAAGCCTAGCAATGTTAATCCCAAGTATCCCCATTTGTTCTTTTTGGGCAGTTTGCAGAATGAATTTATGCACAGGGAGGGTCTGTGATCAACACTGGCTACCCTGCCCATGCGGAACATGGATGCTACCCCAGGGGTGATTTGCAATCTCCCATCCAATTTTCTAGGTTACATTTGAATAGGGTCAGAAAGCAGCTCTGTTTTACATGAATAGGGAGTCTATTTCAGAGAAATGGCAGCCTCTGGGAGATGTATCTGTCTCTCCAGCATGATCTGTTAATGTCACAGGCTAGGTTAAGATCCCTAGAGCTAGTGACTCTTGAGCCATTTAACTTGCAGATGTGCAGCATTTCCCTTAGGGTGGGGTTGGAGATTGCACACATGCTTTTACAAAAAAGGCACTTTCTAGGAACCAATCAATTTGGGGTGGAGTTGTGTTCTAAAGGTGTGAGTATGTGATAAGAGAATTAAGTCAATGCAGCCATAACAACTCTGTTTCATTCATAAAAATGCATCAGACACAAACTGTTCAGCTATGGATGTACACTGATTAAGTTGGGATAATCCCTAGCATGTTCCTCTGTGATAATGCAGTCTATCAAATGCATGCCTGACACTTTTACATTTGCTTTAACCATATGCTTAGTATATATATACCGTATTTATTGCAAGATGTGTTAAGGCTAACACAATACCTGATTATTCAATGGTGGGTACCAGGTTTTCTCATGTTGCATTTCAGAAAGCCATGTACATAAAAACTGATATTTGTGTATTGGCACAAGTAACTTCACTAAAACCAAACAAACTTATTTGGATTTGAAAAGAAAGATCACATTGCTTCAATCACTTCTTATTTAACTTGCTAACTGCATATGTAAGTCAGTCTGAGATTTGCTTATGTTCTATTTACAGATAATCAGTACAACAGCAATTGCATTTATCAGACAGAAATATGAAGAAGGAAAATATCAGACTATCTTTTTGCATTTTAAGAGCAGTAAATAGTGTAAGATGGTATTAAGCCCTCTTTTCTGGGTCTCAGAATTATGCATCCTGCGCACAGTGCCCCACAGATTTTTACTACTACAGCTTAGTCTCAAACCAAACAGGTAGGTTTATCATGTATACCCCAAAATCATATCTTGTATGCACAACATATTTCACATACCCTTCCATATCAAAACCTTTTTTTCTTTCTTTTTCTTATATGTACACACATCTTTTTAAAAAAGCATCAAACAGAAAATTCTGAGAGATGTCTTTACTTAATAAAGCAGATATTCACAGATGTTAAAAATAAAGAACAAGACTTGATGAGACAAGGCACCTGCTAAAGATTAAAAGCTCAACCCTGACTAACCATGTGTACAAAGTATATTTTTACCCACTCACTTAGGCTGTGCTCTTCTTTTTTAACTAGTTTCACTATTCAATATCCAAACATTGATGCTTAATCCTCAACTACCTGATTTTGCAGAACACCCCTGATTTTGCAGAACACCCCTGATTTTGCAGAACACCCCTGATTTTGCTTCCTATTTTTTCTCTATCCCTCTTAAACGTATGATGTTCTGGCACATCACTGAATATTAATGTCACTAAATAATGGATGTCATCACAGTTCCAGACTTACTACTCTTTCAGGAAATGCTTATCACTGCTGATCCTGTTATGGTACAGCAACCTTGTAAGCAAATGAAAGCAACAGTCAGAACTTGTTCTTCATCTTGGACATTTGCACTTCTTTATTTTCATCTTTGTCAATCATTTCTTACTTAAGAAATTGACAAGAACATGTTGGCAGGGCAAACATTTTCATTTATTGCAAAGAGTATAAAAAATGACACCCCTATATCTTGGTGACAAATGCGTATTAACTCCTTTGTATCTGAATGTGAAAAAAATTCTGCTGCTGTTTGCATATGTGAAGGAAAGCATAAATGGGCAGTTTATACCAGTACAACAACTTTTTAAACTAATGGTAGGGTTACAAGTGGAACCTGGATTCTAAAAAGGTGAGTGTCTTTATGGCTCTCTGTCTATCTACATGTATGTGGAGGGAGTCTGTCTAGTTGCGTGTGTGTTTGTGACTGTCTCTGTGTCTGTGTGTTATTCTTTGTGTATGGATTCTAGAAAAGTGAGTGTGTGCATGTATGTGTGTGTATATGTATGTGTGTGCATGTGTGTGGGTATGCATGTGTGCATGTGTGTGTGTAGATGTGGATATTTTAACAATATTTTATAAATATGAAATAATGTTAGGGGTAACTGGAAATTATTTTAAGGCAAGTCTGCATTTCTTACTTTGTGTAAAGCAGTAATTCTTGTTAAAGTGAAAGGATACAACTCCCCTAATAATTATTCCCAAACTGAGATTAGTTATTATTTTTGATCAGGGTATCTAGAGTGTATGTCATACGATGTGGCATGTGGATTTCTTCATGGAAGAACCCGTGAAAAAGAATGAGGTCTTCCATTTAAATGACAGCCCTGTTTTGTAGTCTGTGCATGAGTATGTTTGAGTATCTTCTTTCAGTAGCATTGCCCCAGTGAATGGCAAATAACCACTGACCATAAGAGAAGAGAAAATGTTTTAAGGATGCTTACTTTGAAAACGAGACTATGAGAAGGAAACCTGATATAAACATTAGTAAATGTTAAATGTAAGAATGCTTCTTCTTAGCAGCTATAAAATAGGAGAAAATGGGACACAGACATATTATTTTCTAATTTGGAAAAAGCCAGCTCTACTTATATTAATGTTATACATTTGTTAACTGGGTATGTCTGCTAAACACAAGTGTCCATATTAAAGGATGACCGATGACCCAGGAGCACTATTTGGTTAGGTGACTTTGAACCAAGTCACACAGCAGGCCAAAACAGGTTGACAGGATCAGTCCCTGAACCCTTAACTACAGGATGCAGCTTATGAACAACTGAGAGCCTTAATCATATGTGCTGCATGCCATATTTTAGACTTCTCTGGTGGCTTTTTTTGTTAGTCAATTGTTAAGTCATGAAATAACAAGCAAGGTTCATGAAATCTTCACTGCAGAGCTGTTTTGCTAGCTCTTTGGCAGGAGACAGCATTTTAAGGTGACGTCATTTCTTTCAAAAGTAAAACTTTTTTTTTTTCATTTGCTGGAAGGCATATTAGAATAATCTGTGTGATAAGGGACATATTGGCTCTCACTTTATTTTATTTATTTATTTATTTTGCATTTGTTGACCGGGAATGTCTGGCTGGGCTAAAAGCCCTTTTTTAGCAGAGGCCCGGGGAGAGAAGCTCCATGCAATACAAATTTTACAGTACCAGGTAATCTTACAAGACATGAAATAATACAACGTGAATTAAAGTGAAAAACAAACAACAGTACTGTGTTGCAAATAAAGATACAGATGCATAAGAAATAGCATATACACAATAGCAAAAAATATTATTATATCGCTATTACTAATGTCTAAGTAGGCGATAATATAGAGGAAAGGCTAGTGTAGAGGGGAAGGGAAGGGACGGATTAGGTAAACAGTAATAGGGTTGGTTATAACAAGTAACAGGGGAGAAAGAGGAGAATGACGGTATGTCTGTAAGCAGGATAGATTCAGGGAGGGTGAGAACAGTGGCAGGTCCATTGTCTTTTAAAGTATTCTTTTGTAGCTGATTTAAATTGTTTGGGACATGTAAGAGCTCTAATTTCAAGAAGGAGTTTTTCCTATGCTATAGAGGGGTGACAGCCATATGTATTTCTCCTAGATTTAGACTTAGGTTTATAGATATGTAATAGGTCTTGGTTTGAGCTCCGGAGAGTTCTTGAAGGGGAGTAGTGGGAGATGAGGGAGCTTAGTGCTGGACAAAAGGCTTGATGATATAGAATTGAGTGTATGAGATGGAGCTGTGAGAAGAGAAGTAGGTGAGGTAGTTGAAGCCAATTTAAGTATTTTAGGGAGAGACAGTGGTGGGAATTATAGGTTTGTTGAGCTGTGAATCTGGCTATCATGTGATAGGTCGACTCTAGTTTAGTAAGTAGAGAGGAGTTTAGATATGCGAGAATTTGGGAGCAATAAGTTAAACAGGGTAAAAGATAAGCATGAGTGAGAGTAGTCCTGGCTTCAGGGGTGAGAATTTTTTTTTATTTCTGTACAGAAGTCCTAGTTTCTGGCGAGTTTTCCTGATACAATTGTTTATGTGCAGGTCGAATTTTAGCTGATCATCTATGATAGCTCCGAAAAGGTTTGTGCTGGATTCAACTTCTATACAGGTATTGTTGAGGGAATTTATGGTAAATGAAGGTTTGATATGATTAAATGTTTTGGGGAGAAAGAGTCATAGTTTTGGCTTTTTTAAGGTTGAGGATGAGTTGGTTTTTGGAGTGCCATGTCTCAACTAAGTTAAAAGAAGACTGGGTAGCAGATAAGAATTCTGAGGGAGATTTAGCAATGGTTATGACTGTAGAGTCATCAGTGTATTGGAGTATGGATGACTGTGGATAGGAGGAGTGGAGTAAGTTAGTGAAGATATTAAAAAGAAGTGGACCAAGAATGGATTCTTGGGGTACACCCATTTTAACTGGAAGGGGGGTAGATAGAGCAGAGTGTCATCTCACTGACTGCAGTCTGTTGGTGAGATAGCTGGAAAACCATGCAACTGTATCTGGGGTGAAGTTGAGGTCAGACAGTTTGTTCAGTAGGAGAGAGTCAGAAACTTTAAAGAGATCAAGGAATACACAAGAGATATGTTGATGATCATCCCTGGCCAAAGAAATGGTGTTAAGGAAGGACAGTAGAACAGTGGTGGTGCTATGTTTAGGTTGGAAACCATGCTGAGTAGGAGTGAAGAGTTTCTCCTGTAGGAGATATTGCATGACTTGTTTATATACACATTTCTCCATGACTTTAGAGAGAGTGGGGAAAGGATAGCAATAGGTCTGAAGTTAGAGATTTCAGAGAAGTTACCTCCTTTATGAATAGGTAGGGTATAGAATTGTTTCCAGATTGATGAGATTTTGGATTCAGAGATGGAGCGATTGATTATGATGGATATGGGCAGAGCAAGAGAGTGAGCAGCCATATGGAGAAAGTATGACGGGATGTTGCTAGCAGATGCAGAGCATGGTTTTAGCTTAATGAGTAGAGTTTTGATGTAGGTAGTAGGAACAGGTTTAAGGGAGAAAGTGTTTGGAGAGTTAGTAGATGAAGAAGGTTCAGGGCAGTTCAGAGTATTGGAGTTTGAGAGGTTAGGGCTGGAGTTAAATAATTTGAATATTGAATGTATAAGATAGGTGTTGAAGGTGTTGGCAGTTTCTTCTGGTTATTTGTTAGGGCATAGGTTGGGTGAGGTAGGGTTGCCAGGATGTAGTATTTGGTTAATTGCATTCCAGAATTGTTTTTGGATCAGATTTTAGAGTTGTTGGTGGGTGGTGGTAAAAATCTTTTTTGTCTCTATTGATGAGTTTTTTTGCCTGATTTCTTAGTTCTTTGTCCCTTTGCAAGTCAGCAGGGTGTTTAGAGTGTATCCATGTCTTCCAAGCCGTATCTCTGGTTTTCATAAAGGTGTGGGCAGTTTTAAATAGCCAAGGAGATATATTAGCTTTTATCCTTATTTGTCAGAGTGGGGCTATTGAGTTTGCGATGTTAAGGAAAGTTGAGGTGAAAGCTTGGACTGCTTCGTCAAGTGGAAGATGGGTCAGGAAGTTTTAATTTACTATAGAGATGAGGGTTTTAAAAGTCCCAGGGTTGAAGTTGGAAATTTTGTGACAGGTAATAAATCTATGTGGTTTAGAGAGACAGTGGTTATACCTGAACACTTTTATGGGTGAGTGGTCAGTCAGGCAATCAGGACATGTTTCAGGTTTGTGGTATTTAGAGGGGTTTGAAACAAGCATCCAATCAATGAGGGTGCTAGTAAAGAGAGTTGTTTGTATGGGTTGGTTAAGACATTAGTTGTGCAAATCCATATAGATTTATATGATGTGGGGAGGTAGGATTACTGAGGGTTAGCCAATTAATATTTATGTCCCAAGGAGAATGGTCTCATTAGGGATGTTTTGGCAGAGGTATGAGAAGATGTTTTCCAGCAGATGAATATTATCACCTGGTGGAATGTACATGGCTACTATGGTAATGGTAGTAAAGTTACTGAGTTTAAGATTAACTGACAGTACTTTGGCAGGAGAAAGGGAGGGGATAGAATGCATAGGTTGGGAGATAGTGAGGTTATTGGAGAAGACAATGGCAATTCCACCTCCCTTTTTTTTCAGGTGGTCCAGGTAGATTATACTATAGCTAGGGGGGAGAATATTTGTATCAAGGTGTTGGGGTTTTGGCCAAGTTTGAGTTTGGGGAAATAATATCTGGGCTGTGATTAGATTTCCATGCATGAAATTGGCTAACTTTGTTAAGGATGCTTTCGGTATTGATAGAGTAAAAAGAGATTTGTTTGTTTGTTTGTAGTGAGAGACTGGCCTGTGTTTGGAGATGTTTTTAAGAGGAGGTCAGTGTTAGAAATGGGTCCTGGATTAGGGTGTATGTCTCCTGAGATGAGTAGGATAGTAGGATAGAAATGAGGTTTTACCTTTAATGGGTGGCATTTAATATACTTTGTCTTATTTTTGGATATTAGTGAGTGGAAAGGAGGAATTTTTATTTTAGGGAGTTGGGTGTTAATTTTGAATGATAGATGCAGAGATAGTTAAGGATTGATGAAAGTATGAGAAACCCTCATTATGGGGATTGGTAGGATCTTTGTAAAATGGAGATAAAGGTGCAAAGCAAGATGTAATAGTGTGTAAGAGGAATAGTGCAAAAAGGAATAGGATAGAGAGGAGAGAGACATGCATATTTGATGAGGTTAGAGTAAACAAGGTGGTGATTAAGGAGCGGGTAGCTAAGACTGGGTGATTGTCAGTAATATATTGGTACAGGAGTAATAGTATTATCTGATATATATGAAGGAGATTAGGGGAAAGTTGAGAGAGAAATTGGATAACTGGTATGGGACAGGTTTGTGAGTGGGAGGAAACAGGTGGTTAGGTATAAAGGAAATGATATAGGGGGTGGGTTGGAATGGGGGTGGGAGGGGAGTGAAGTGAGCCCAAGCATAGTGAGGGCAAATGGAGCGGGGCTACACCTGAAACAGAAGGATATTCACAGACAAAGAAAACAATCTGTGAGCACAGGTTGGTAATAGTGAAACAGTATTTGCCAATATAAGGGGGCAGTGAGCAGTCTCTTTTAACCAGATGTCCTGATTGCAAGGAGGCTCTTTAATTTTTTGGGAGGGGTTCAGATCAATGAGAGTTTACCAGACAACGTTTTTAATTTGTTTGCTAGAGAAAAAATATAGAATCAAGGAAAGTGGGGTTGGGTCTAAGTCAGATAGGATATAAAGAGGGTGGCGATTGATAATAGTGTGCTCACCACTACTAGGTTGCCTTACAGAAATCACAGTTAAGTAATCAGAAGGTTTATGTTAAATTTAAGGCAGATTTACTTTTTTACTTTGTAACGCTTTGTTTGGAAAGAGGAGACTTTCTGTTGGGAGCTATGGCCGTTCTTATTAACAGCTCATTGGTTCCAATACAGAGGACAGGGTTACTGATTTGCTTAGAGATAGAGGTGGAGCTATAAGGTAAGGAGAGAGAGAAAAAACAAGATATACAATACATTATGAGAGCAATCAGATGGAATTAGACATGAGACAACATTATTCAAGGTAGCAAATAAAGGCTCTATCACTCGGAAGTGAAAAACACAGTGCAGTATAGCTATGGTATTTACAATACCGTTCCCCTTCCTTTCCCTTTATTCTTCAGTTATCATGTCATAGGCAGTAGCAGCTGGCTTTGAATGTGGTCTGTAAACTACTACCAGCCATCCATAATGGGGTAGAATTTTATTTATTTATTTATTTTATTTTACATTTGTTGACCGGGCTAGTCCAGCTGGATATATGTCCATCTTCAGTGGAGGCCCAGGGAGAAAAGCTCCATTGGTTAAAACAAGATTAGAGAATACAAATACACATAAAACAAAAGCAGTGAGCATAAAGGATAAGAAGATTTAGTATAGGTAATACACATCTAAGAGTAAAAAATATCCATAACAAGAAAATATTCAAGTAAATGGTTAATGACTTTCAATACGAAATTTGATAGTATTTAAACATACAGTGTATCAATACATTATTTTGAAAAAATGGTAGAAAATATAACATTTTTTTTATTTTTTTATATATATATATATATATATATATATATATATATATATATATATATATATGAATTATCACCAAGGTCCCACAGGAAGTACATGTCTTAGCTTACAGTTTATGACTTTTATGTAGGATTGTCTATCATAAAGGTTAAAGTATTGCATTTTTGTGTGTTTCACTGTGTGTATTATATTGGTTCTTAAAGGCAAATGTATATATCTCTGTTAATACATATGAATGTCTCACATACACACAGACACCAACACACACACAGAATTAAAAAAATAGAAGATGTCATACCAAAGAGCTATACCCTTCTTTCATTCTCCAAAAGATTTTTTATCAGACTCGTAAAACCATCATAACACACAATTTTCAAAGCAGTGACCACCTGATAAAAACATTACTCTACTGTTGGATGAAGACTGACCTCTCGAGCTTCAGTTGTCAGAGATTTAACCTGACGATGACTGGAGTTCTTCCACAGGAAATAAAGCAAGTTGTGTCCATACCTCGAGTTGTTCCAGTAATGGAGTTTATATATATAAATTCAAGTGTGGGTACTTGCCCACCCACTCACATCAGGAGTGTAGTGGGGCTTGCCCCCTACAAAGAAAAAAAAAACACTTAAAAAAATGTTTGTTTTTCTGCCTTTTGTTTTTGTGAATGTAGTTGGGGATTCCAGTCCTCAATCCAGTCAGTGGTTAGCCTACTGACTTGTCTTTTGACGACATTAATGTAGGCAGGGGCATACATTTATAAGCCAGCAAGAACTGCTAGCAACATCTATACAAAACATTTGGGTACTAATTTCTTTATCTGCTGCACCCATCTTAATAGTCCCATCTAAAAACGTTTTCCTATTTTTATCTCAGGTGAACTTCAGTTAAAATTAAGAACTGAAATCCAAAAATTAAAAAAATGCATCAGCTCAGTATCTTTACCACCCTCCAAAAACATATTGTTAATAAATATACAAAAGCTGCTTAAAACAAATATATTTAAATACCACAGTATTTATAACCTTATACAATATTATGAAATTTATATAGCAATTCTAACCTCCTTCTCCCCAGAGGTGGTTTAATAAATACTCTTTAAATCATAATATCCCAAGCTGATATGGGATAACTGTGTACAAATTCACATCTGCTGTTACTAAATTACCTAAGACAGTGCCCCTAAGAGTTGTCTCAACTATTAAGTCCATCACAGATGTATGTGCTTTCA
The DNA here is from genome assembly GCF_019279795.1 of Protopterus annectens. Taxonomy (NCBI): domain Eukaryota; kingdom Metazoa; phylum Chordata; order Ceratodontiformes; family Protopteridae; genus Protopterus; species Protopterus annectens. Next base: position 406,721,939 of record NC_056728.1, read on the forward strand.
TGAATGGCCTACATCATAAAATGATGCCTCCTTTTTGCACCGTTATACATGGTAAAAACAATGCGTGTTCCAGATCCACTTGGATTTCATCATCTGTCTAGACAAGTAGTCACTGGTGTCACTTGTGCAGAAGCAGATCATGCCAGTAACAGCTTCAGGCATCAATGACAGCTGCAGTTGGTCCCAAAGTAGTTCTGCACTTGCTACTGACCAAAGTAATTTCTGCATTGGTAGTTAGTGTGGGAACATGTATATCACCCTTGCTATTCCCCAGTAGAGAAGCCAGGGAAAGAAAGAAAACACAACACTGGGATATACAATACCCAATGCACAAAATAAAACAAAACAAGAATAAGGAACAAAGAATAATGTTTCTTCATGAACATTGGATGCTCATTATTTGCATGTAAAAATACATGTCCACAAATTCTGTTTTTCTGTAAATACTTGGAAATAAATATCTAAAGCATTAATATTTGTTTCATTTAAATAATTCCATGAAAACTTGAAATTTTTCTACTCCCCCCTCTCCAAACAATAAAAATGTCATCCATAAGATGTCTTAATAAAACAATATACTTTATAAAAATACTAAATGGAATCAATTTTTCTTCCCACTGAGCTATGATCAAACATACATAGGATGAGTCATTAAGTTTGCCATGGGTATACCCAGTTAGAATGAAAGAGCTTACATTAAGTGTTTTTTGAAATGAAATAAAAAGTTGTGAATGTCTGGGCTAACATTATTTATGGACAGTGGGGTTTTTTTGTATATTTAAATTGTAATGCGGTTTCTTCTGAGTAGCTCTGAAAAAGTCTGGAACATATAAGATAAACACATTAAAATCTTATACCTAGCCTTTTGTAGAGCTGTTTCTTTATAGTTGTGTTGAGGAGATACTGAAAGTTTCATAGTTCAGTATTCTTATCCCTAGTAAAGGATCCTGGCTCAGGATCCGTCTCTGTTTGCATAACGTGTAATTCCATAATGCAGAGCATCACAATGGGTAGCTCTGACAGAATGGTGCCTATTGGTCAATGACCCTAACCAGTCATATTTGTCCTGAATCTCTGACCAGTTTTCTACTACTTATCTAGTACCATCACATGAAACATCAGATGCACCTGGAGCTGACTGAGCTAACATCCAGTTTCTTGTAAGTACTGATACCAAACTGGTACACTATTTGGGTTGCCCCAGCCAAACTTGTTACATTCCCAAAAGGCAATCAGCAAACATGATCTGTTATTTATGCCATCATAAACATTGCACCAAAAACATTACATCCAATGAACTGAACTTTGCCTGTGACATAAATAGAACCTGCTGGAGGGACCAATATATGTTTCAAAGGATCTGCATGCTATGGAATAAGCTCTAGATCTATGTGAAACAGAGTTCATCCCTGAGACCCTATTTAAAAGAAACGTTGATTACTGGATGGAAAATCACAAATTCACCCCCAGTCTGACACCCATGTCCCTGATGGACAGGGGTCGACAATCAGCAAACTTATCCCCAACTAACATACCCCCCCACATAACCCTTAGCTACCTCTTTGGTAACATACCCCACCATATTGACATCCAAAGACCTCAGTGACAAAATTGGGTTTGGTTAACATGGCTAGGCTTGTAAAGACCCTAGTGGTCATTAGCCTAGTATAAACCTATGAACCTATGTGTGCTACATGTGCTTGGCATAGCTAAATATAAGGCAGTACTGTCTCATTTTATACCATACAGGCCTACGGGTTCCTATCAGTTCGTCGAAACTTCAGCAATGCGAACACCATATGTTCGAACTGTGAAGTTCAAAAACTGATTATTGCGAAGCCGGAGAACACAGAATTCTTTCCCAGGGAAATAATTTGATGGGCCATTTCTGTGGCTTTGCGATTTTCAGCACTGTGGTGGAAAGTTATGGGTCAGGTTCAGGTAAGTGTGCGATTGTGCGGACGTTAGGGTTAGGGTGCGGGTTAGGTGAGTTAGGGTTAGGACACGGGTGAGGTGGGTGTGCAACAGTGACAGACTTTAGGGTTAGGGCAGGAAAGATGAGTTAGGGCATGGGTCAGGTGAGTGTGCGATAGTGACAGACCTTAGGGTTAGCATTTGGGTTAAGGTAAGTGGATAGATAGTAGTGTATGTACAGTTTAGTGTAGGGTTAGATGTAGGATTTTAAGTGTATGTGTGTGGATTGCTGTTTTTTTGGTGTGCTTGTGTTGTGTGTGTGTTTCTTGGAACAGCAATTTTTTTCCTCTGGGAAAAAAAATCGCTGTTCTAAACCTTCGATGGTTTTGCACTTCGAAGTTAGAAGTTCGAACATATGGTGTTCGAACTTCTGCCATTTCAATGAAGTGATATAGACCTCAGGCCTACAATGACATATTTGGGCAGTAAGAAACTTAGCATGTACCAGCCACACCTGCATCATAACTGTTAGAAGAACTGTGTGACATGTTAAGCAAATCCCAGGACTTCTCTCAGCCTAATGTTTTTTGAAAGAACCCTGTGCCATATTGGGGTAGTTATTGCAAATATGTGATCAAAACTTATGCATTTTTTTAATGAAGGGTATGGTGAAGAAATACAAACATGGACTAGGGGTCTGACTTTTATGGTTTATACCACAGCATATATCTAATATGTCACCAGGTGTCCTGTGTCACTTGTCATGCTACACAAGGACATAAGAAAGTAAACTACTATATTTCTATAAGGGCATCAGATTACTATTTGCCACTAGTGGCATTTTGTTCAGGTGTCATATGTCTGCCACACCAACACTGTGCTCCCATAGCAGCCTATTGCAGTAATGTTAACATTGTCATCTCATATATGGTATCTCTGACCCATGCAAACATGAAGAGTGAAGCCATGATGCTTGAGTACATCCAGTGGGATGTTGTTCTCATCTGCACTAAAATTATTATACCACAGTTGACTGCTTCCATGTCCCTGGAAGCTCTAGGGGACATAAATCAGTAGTGACTCCTATGGACATGTTCCAGTTGTGATTTCAGAGTCGCAGTCTTTGTCTTTGTGTGTGTATGTGTGTGTCTCTCTCTCCCGCTCTCTCTCTGTAATGGTTTTTCCTAACATGCAATGCCACTAATCTCAAATTTAGAAAGAAAGAAAGAAAGAAAGATAGAGAGACAGATGAATAGACTACAGATATGCATGCAAAATGATACAACTCACATGACGGGTCACATCAGTACACATAAAAAGATAGATCACACGCACAGAATATTTAATGCATCATAACATGAATTACTCAACTAAAAGTGATTATAATGTAACTTTCTTGAAACAACTTTTATTATACTTGGAATTTTGCAACCCAGAATCAATGTCAGACAACATACCCTATATACCCATTGAGACATATTTGCTTGGAAAGGTTCTGATTTACATTATTTCTAGAAGATACAACTGGACAGCAGTGGTGTAACCCCAGTTTGCAGTATGCAGAGTTTGGTGCAGATGGTTACAGAACTCTGAAATTCATGAATATTCATGGATGGGTGTCATGGCTCTGATATGACTCAAGATTTCTTACATCAATGTATTAGAACAAGAATTCCAGGCTGGCATTTTGTGAGTAAATGCAGCTAACACAGAAAGCTACTCTAATGTTTTTGACAAGCAGTGCCCTTTTTTATTGTGCATGGTATCCCACTTCTGTGAAGGCTAGAGGAAATGACTTCTACAGATTTATAACCTGAGAAGTTATAAAGGTGCATTGTTCTATGGGTAAGGTGCCGTTTGGGAATATAAACACCTGGGAGAACGAGACTATTGTTCTAAGAAAATTAATGGGCATTTTCAGGATGGAGAAAAAAGGTATGTCACAGATGTGATGATCTTAAGGTAAGGCAACATGCTAAGCTAACTCACTGGACAAAGAAGATGACTCTACAGATACCAAAAGGCTTTCATAACTATCCATTAGAATGCCATTCTCTTGCTATTAAAAGAAGGTCATTGATTGTCCTTCACTGTAACTCTTGCATGATTGCTGTTAAAAAAATTCTAGCATTCAATACAGTTGTATGTAGCACAGGTCTTCTTTTTAGTACATATCTTGGTGTACCTTCACGTACTTAGCAATGTAGACCTGTTAAGTGTTTATTAGTGATAATTCTGATATTTATATTATAAAATCTTTTACATACTGTTGCTGAAAGATATATCTATGAATGAATCTTTTTTTTTCTTAGTTTGGGCTGCAGTATGCTTTAGATGGTTAGAAAATCATATCACACTGTAAGGGTGACTGTTGTTGCTCATAAACTATAATAAACAAAACAATGATGCCGTTCCTTATATGCATCTGGTCTGTATACTGACCTCTTTTTGGTGCAATGAAATAGCTGCCCATGTAGGCATACCTCGCAGTCTCTTAGAGCAAGAAATCTGGAGAAAGCCTAAAATAATAGGGGGGGGGACAAGAGGCCTAAAAAATAAGGTTAGATTTTAAATATTGCTCTTATAAACTTAGTTGCTGGAATGAATAATGTGATTTGTATTGACATGCCTATTCTGAAGGATATGAAGTCTGAAACTCAAATGTATGTCATTATTTATTGACTTCACTCCTTGGTGATTTATCAGAAAATGCACTTTTTATGATGAAAAGACCAAAAATAAGAGGAAACAAATCTGGATATCTGTGATAGTTGAGTGGTATGCGTATAGATTACTATCGCAGCAATGACAAGGCATGGGGATGTAATGTAGCCTTGTGCCCCTTGTGATGTGTGTCAGTATTCCATTGCATTATTGGAACAATAGCTGACAAATAATAAAACTTGAAAGAGCAGTGGCTAACACAACTGTGAGTGCGATTTGTGATGTACTGTAAAATGCTTGCAACTAGGATTGTGTCAGTATGGTTTGTTTTCATTTATATAAATGTATGACTGCCTACATCGTAAGTGATGGTTTAATAAAGATTTTTTTTTAACAAGGGCAGGAATTTAATAATTTATGTAATGTTGCTTAGGTTATGTGATATATAGCAATATATGTGAAGTATAATGTTTGTTATATTAATATAAAGTAAATTGTAGAACTAAAACCAAAAACAATAAAAGTCCAGGCCACAAACGTAGGTACAAAATCCTTTATGATTCAACAATATTCCACAGATGAGCCATCTGTGGAATATTGTTGAATCATAAAGGATTTTGTACCTACGTTTGTGGCCTGGACTTTTATTGTTTTTGGTGTTATATTAATATAGTTTGGTCAATTTTATATGAATGTGAATTTGCCTATGTCACAAGTGATAATTCAATTCTGAAAAAAGAAAAAAAATGCAGGAGGAGGTTGAGGCTGGAATATCTATAAACAGAGTGGGACTGGCTTTGAGTTAGTTCTATAGATATGTTCTGTATGATGCATATTATCGCAAGGGTACTCAGTCACCATCTTTTCAGTGCAAGGATATTTTCATATTCAGCATCATTTCTGAAGATAAATCTCTATTGAGGCCAACATTTTGCATTAAAGGATGTATCTTGCAGAACTATCCTAGTCCATCTCATCTCAGGCACATGGTCTACAGAGTGGTCACCATGGGATGGAAAACTACTGCAGTAGCATCTTATCCTACCAAAAATGAGATTCTTGAAAGGGTTGAGGAAAACGCTATGGCTTGGGTGCAGCTCTTCTGCTTTCATTAGGTGCCCTTCACCTTAAACAGATTCATGAGACTCTAATCTGTGGCCCCCTGGCTGCAATACTTGAATGCAGGTCCTAGAGCAATGCACTGGAGAGGAGCAGTGATATTTGTGATAACACATCTGGGTGAAGAACTTGTTATCTAGCTTGTTTTCCAGGGAACAGCTGCTACCATCCGCTCCTGTCCCACTTCAGCTCCACTTCCCTATCATGTTGGCATTTGCACTCTATGATCGGTCCAGGTTTCCCTATCAGCACTTGACCACATGCGACCTGCATGAGTTTCCGCATTGTACGTTGTAGTATTACCCACCTGAGTCTATCACTAGATTCTCCATGTATCTCTCTGTCTGCGATGTTCTATTTGTCCATTTTTGTGAGCAGCCCAGATGCTCTTTCCTTTTTCTCATGACAGGCACTTGTAACACTGATGTTTGCCTTCCAAAATTTCTAATAAAGTTGCTTACTTTCTTAATGCAAACTTATAGACTATTCTTTAAAAATACCATCACTTGCACTATCCCTGTCTTTCCACACCTTCCATAACCTTACAGTATGAGTTTTCCCTTACTTGCTTCAAGCTCAGCATTATTGTTGCCCTGTTTTTTGTAACTTCTTTCTTTCTTTGCTTATGTCATAGGTTCAGGTATTCCCTTAAATTAAAGACACACCGAACAGGACATACTCATGGTCATTGGTGAATAGGAATGTGGTGGTTTTGGATCACATTTTACCTACATTGTAGGCAGCAGTGATACAATAACTTTATGTATGTCTATTCAGGCTTACATTGTACTATCTGTATGCACCCATTCTTGGATGATGGTACAATATAAAACCATTGCATACCACAAATTTGAAATCATCTATGTATCCAGCATGTATACAATACTGGCAGTTTAGTGCAGAGTATTACAGCTGCAAATGACCTTTTATCTTGTGGATTGGATTCCATCAGTTTCTGTCTGCTTACTGTGTAAATCTAAGCAAGTTACTTATCCAGTCAGTGCTGATAGGTCACCCTGGAAAATAGACACTGATGCTTAGTGTGTTTGCCCACTTACTCCATAAAATAAAAAAAAAAACAATGCTTCTTTTACAGTATATGACAGCATGCATTATGCATGTGTCTACTTTTATAGCATTATAATCGGTTAAGTTTACCATTAACAGCATTGTTTAGAACACATAAGATGAACAGGGATATTCACATCAGTCTGCTGTTTGTGGAGATGCTTGCATTCTATGGATGTTTGCATAGCCAGAGTAGCTAGGAAATGACATCTCATCACTGGTGCTGGCACAGACTGGCCTTGTTTAGTGCCTTAAAGGTATCTAGCAGCTATGCTTCTGTTTACTTCCAACTGACACTTCTGTACTGTATGGTTCACATCAGCTTGTAGATATAATAATAGCTTTCTTTAGATGGGGTTTCACTGCCTCTGATCACACAGATATGCTCAATACATTACAGGATGGTTGGACTATGATGCATTTGATTCCATATGATATACAGATAAATATTTGCTTCTGGATAAGATCTCATCAGCATATGTGCTGTTTCCTTGCATCCCATCACTTGTTTATTACCAGTTTGTGTAATGGTATCAGTTGCAGAATGTGGACTTTCAAGCTATAGTTTCAGGCCTTGAATACCACCATGGATGGATATCCCATGACTGCACTCACCCAATGCACGTACTGTTTATGATACGGTGAAATACTTCCACATTCTAAAAGACAACCTTTGCATGATTCACACATTTGTGAAAAAAGGACATGATGACAGAATTTGCTTTGAGTTCAGTATTCAATGCAACTATATTGCACTGACCTTATTTGCATATCTATTTAGCGCCACTGTTCACCGATGCAAGCCACATGCACAGCCCTCCACTATGAATACCGCCCATACACAATGAATACTATTAAACAGTTTTCTATTCCATCTACCTGGAACCTGCCTAATATTTTTCTTATACTCAGAAATAAAGTAATTTCTTACTCAATACTGACATCTGAATGCATGAATACATAAATAACTTAATTTCCAACAGAACAAAAATAAAACAAACTGCAACAAAGCTAACCCTCGCTCTCACCACAGTATCACAGCAAACAAACCCCTCAGGCAATCCCAGTCAGGTTAGGAAAATCACAAAGTGTAAAAGGCAAGACGCCAATGAACGAAACAATCTTCTTTCTTTATTAAGCTCAGCAGCGCAGTTCAGCTTTTCATCGGTGCCCTGCACCAACTTCTTCAGACTTTAAACATTGCGCATTTATGCGCTTTCACATTTAAAATGTTACAATTCAAAATAATAATAATCAAACACGCCCCCCTATTACTACCTTAAAGGACACTTCACCCACTTCTAGGAATACATAATGATCGGTGAATGACATTTAACATTTAAAAATCCTAACTAGGTCTAGGATATAACTGGAAAATGAACATTTGTAAACTATAACATGAATATAAGTATACATGTCAAAAAACACATACCAGTTGTCAAACACACACTCGATAATAAATGCATGGTATACATTATTTAAAACATCAGTAATTTTCTGATCCACATGCCGTCCCTCAAACCAAAGGTTAGAGAAATGTTAAAAGGCTGCTGAAATGGGAATCTAATTAAAGATGCAATGAATTAAACATAAGTATAAAGACCCTAAACAATAAACCAACCAAATGTTAAAAATATCTAAATGACGGCTAAAGTAAAAATAAAGTAAAAATAGATACAAAGACCCAATACAATAAGACGACCAAATCCACCGAATCGTGGCCCCCAACTAAACCCTACCTTTCCAAACTTCTCAACTTGAGGGCACAGCTAATGGATAACATGTTGTTAAGACCAGGATAGTGGTAAGCTTCCAGTCTTAACTGCCACATTAATTCCTTGAACTCCAATTTCAGGGTTTCAGGTCCCCTCCAATTTTCATGGCTTAAATGATAAAATGCCATGAAGGTGAACTCATGACCAGGATTATCATTACCATGTTTCGCCAGTGCATTGTCCAGTTTAAACTTCTTCATTGCGTACAAGTGTTCATACATGACTTCATTCAATTTCCTGTCCGTCTTGCCTATATAAAATACTGGACAAGACGAACAAGCAGCAAGACAAACCACTTGAGTACTAGCACAATTATATCTCCCTTTGATAAGGTACTTAATGTCCCTAATCCTAAAAAATGTGCCTGATTTCACAAATCTACAATATTTGCACATATTATCAAAGTGCCTTTAAGGTAATAATAGGGGGGGGGGCATGTTTGATTATTATTATTTTGAATTGTAACATTTTAAATGTGAAAGCGTATAAGTGTGTGATGTTTAAAGTCTGAAGAAGTTGGTGCAGGGCACCGATGAAAAGCTGAACTGCGCTGCTGAGCTTAATAAAGAAAGGAGATTGTTTTGTTCATGAACATAAATAACTTAGACATGGATGCTTTTCATTTATTTTCATTCAACTTCAGTGTTTAAACTGGTTAAAATACATGTACAACCAAGCTTATATCTAACAACCAACAGCCTTTGCTGCCCAGAAATCCAAATTAGTCTTTTGTTTTAATAAATTCTCATTTTCACCATCTTTCAGCAGATAAAAAATTTTTTTTTTAATTAAAGAGGTTAGAGTTAATTCATATTGGGGTATCCTTTTGTGGATTCCCTGATTGTTTCATTAAAGAATAGAAAGGAGGTGTTAGGAAAAATTTAAAAATGTGTAAACAAAGAGGGGAATACACAATGCAAACATGAAGAGGGTTTGAATGGAGGAGGTGAAAGAGGATGGCCGGTATGTTTTTGTTGGGGGATACACCCCACTATTTTTCAAGTTTTCTTTTTTTTCTAAGATGGTAGTGTGGATGGAAATTGAGAAGAAGATGTTCTAGAAATGGTAAGGGAAGAAGAGCTGAGGAAGTATCAGCTATGTACCCAGTCCACAGAGCCTCAAACATGTCTGCTGCCAGATTGTATTGCAGTGGAGGTCCCCAATGTTGAGGGATTGGGGGCCTGTGTTGGTACACTGGACCAACTGGGTGAGTGTATTTTTCATAGTAGGTGTAATCATAACCATCATTTGTATTATGTCTCCATCTATAAGCAGTACCGTTATTATATTGTTGCATGTCCCTTTTCATTTTATTACTTTTCCTCTCAAAGGCTTTTTTAGAATTAGATTCAGCAAAATTAAATTGTTTTATATATAGCCTTTCCCACTGTGAAAATAATAAATCTTTTAAAACCACTTCATTTAATTTCTCTACCTCTTGCATACATTTAATTAATTTTTCATCATTAAATTTAATCAATAGTTTCATATACTCTATACCACATTTATCAAAAAATGAATTAAATTCATTAATAATATTTTCATTGATATCAATACACATAGGGTGCTTGAAAAATCTCAAACCCTTGGGTATAATGTTAGTACTAACACATTTACTCAAATATGCATTGTCTAATTTCAATGAATTGATTAAATTGAGTTTCTTTCCAAACATATAAATAATGTCCTTTAATGGCAATTTAAACGACCTTCTGCTGAGGCAGATAAGGGCAGTGGAAAGCTAACTAGTGTGCACAATATGTCTCAAGGACAGGACTCCTTTGAAAGACATCCTTTGGAACTTAATGACAATTTTAGTACCAACTGTTTGGGGTTAAGTAATGACAGTACTTTGGACAATACAGTAAAATCTCATGGTATCCCGAACGGGCAAGGAGCAAGGAGGAGGTAGAGATGGAGTTATCTCTATTGATTTACCATCTGGTTTACATGCCAACAAACTTAGAAATAGTAGTAGAGTTGGTTTTTTGGATTATACTTTTGATTTTTCTTTTATTGACACTGACGATGAAGCTAAAAGGATAGGCACTAAACCTAAGAGGAAGGCTCCATTGAGAACATATGTTCATACTGTGACAGATAAGGAAAAGGGTATTGGATGTCCACAAAAAAGTTATGGAAAGGATAATTCTGACAAAGGTGGCAGTATGAATAAGTTGAAGTCATTTCTAGACAAAGACTGTGGCTTTGACCATGACATAACGGATGATAAACTATTTAATAATTTTTTACCCAGTGGGTTATTAAAGGACATTATTTATATGTTTGGAAAGAAACTCAATTTAATCAATTCATTGAAATTAGACAACGCATATTTGAGTAAATGTGTTAGTACTAACATTATACCCAAGGGTTTGAGATTTTTCAAGCACCCTATGGGTACTGATATCAATGAAAATATTATTAATGAATTTAATTCATTTTTTGATAAATGTGGTAGAGTATATGAAACTATTGATTAAATTTAATGATGAAAAATTAATTAAATGTATGCAAGCGGTAGAGAAATTAAATGAAGTGGTTTTAAAAGATTTATTATTTTCATAGTGGGAAAGGCTATATATAAAACAATTTAATTTTGCTGAATCTAATTCTAAAAAAGCCTTTGAGAGGAAAAGTAATAAAATGAAAAGGGACATCCAACAATATAATAACGGTACTGCTTATAGATGGAGACATAATACAAATGATGGTTATGATTACACCTACTATGAAAAAAATGAAAAAAAATGATGAATTTAATCAGGATTATAGGAATTCACATTTTTGGAAAAACAAACAGACTGGCAGGGCAAAAGACTGGAAATGGGGAGGGAATTGGAGAAAATACCAGAAAAATCAATAGGAATGAGTGGAATGTTAAAAGAAAATGAGATTATAGGGTATGAATGTGCGAACAAAGAGGTAAACACAGAGATTCAATTAGGTATTACTACCGCAGGAGTTTTTAATAGTTACAAAAAGTTTAACATCTATAATTATACTGATATTGAATTAAGCATTTCTCATTTTAACATATTTTCTAAAGGCTTAAAGTACATTCCTACTACAAATTTTAAACTGGTAGACAACATCAGTCAAGTTAAATTATATACTAGGAAATTAAACTTAGCTATTATGTTTAATAACAACAATGAAGACAAAGGACCAAATAATGTGAATGGTCCTAGTAACTTAAAAAAGAAAAGCACATTCATGCCAGGTAACCATCCAACCATAGCGGTTTATGAGAAGTCTGTTGTTAAACAATTGCACCAGCTGAAGAACAAGCTTAGAGGTAAGAAGGTTAAAAGTAATTTATCTGAAGATGAAGAAATGATTTTAAAAGAGTTAAGGAATGACAGGACAGTTCGTGTTATGAAGCCTGATAAAGGAGGTGGCATAGTTTTGTACGATCAGTTGAACTATTCCTCTAAGATTTTTGATATATTACACTCTACTGATAATTATGAAGTAGTTTCGTTAAACGAGGTGAATTTAGCATACAGAAGAATCGATTCACACATTGAAGAATTTTTAATTGATAAACGTATAACTATAGATACTTACAATTTTTTAAGAATGGAACACCCAGTTTTAGCAACACTAGTAGGTATTCCCAAAATTCATAAAAATATAGAGGATCCGCCATTTAGACCGATTGTTTCAGGAAGCAGATCCAAAACCTTCCCATTGGGGGTTGCTATCGATACTATGTCAAACTCTGTTTACGGAAAAATCCCCCATTTAGTGAAAGATTCTTGGGAGTTTCTTTCCCAATACCCTATCACTACCTTTAATGAGGGTCTTAGATTTGTAACCATTGACGTAATCGACCTTTTTACATGTATACCGAAAGATGAGGGGTTAGAAGCATTTGCTAGAAGTATGAGAAAATATGCTGACTACGAATGGGTCAAAATCTGTTTCATCATGGATATGATGAGTATAGTTCTCGAATATAATTATATTTATTTTGAAGGGGAATTTTTAGGCAGAAAAAAGGAGTAGCAATGGGTGCGGCTTGCGCCCCGGTGTTTGCCAATTTGGTTATGTTAGACTGGGAAGAGGCGATTATTTTTCAAAGTGAACATTATAAAAATATTAAATATTATTCACGCTTTCTGGATGATATCTACATCCTATGGGAAGGTAGTGAGGAAAACTTGTATCAATTTTTAAGCTATATCAACTCTAGTAGTGAGTTTCTTAAATTTACATTTTCTCATAGTCAGACAGGGTTGGCTTATTTATATATGTTTATTTTTAAAGACAACAATCAATTTTCATCCAGGATATATAGGAAGACAACCTTTTCCAACAGCTATCTTGAATTTACAAGTAATCATCCCAAAAGTTTGATGAGAAATATATTTAAAGGTCAGTTAGTACGAGCAATAAGAATGACATCTTCATACACTAATATGCTGGAAGAAGTGGCTTATATAACTACGCTATTTAAGGACAGAGGGTATGATATTAAAATGATGGAGAAAGTAAAGAGGCAAGTAGTGAAGAGATGGGGGACTACTTACACCCCTTTATTAGGATTAGCACACAGAAATTCATATGATAGCAATATTTTTACCCCTAAGTCTATTAATCTAAGCAGAAGAACTTACTGTGTCGTGTCTTAAAAATAAACTGGATTTATCTTTATTTACGAGTGCTGCTGCTTTCGTTGGTTTGGAAGTGATTTTTACAGTGAATTTCACAGCATTTTGTTACAACTATTGCAGAAGTTTGCACCGGGTTCCCAAGACTGCATAGTGGGAGGTGTAAGCTGATTTTTTCCTGTTGTGTGTATGTTTGTCGGAACAGCAAATTTTTTCCCTGAGAAAAAATTTGCTATTCTGACTGTTCGGTTTTCTGGTGTTTCGATTGAATGGGGTCGATATTATAACATTCAATGTTTTTAGACTTCAATGTTATAATATAGACCCGTTTAAAGCACCTTCTACATTTAATTTTACAAAGTGCATTATTTAATTTTACTTATCTCCTGTAAAAAGCTAATAATTTATTATTAGCTTAAAGGCATGTGTCTTGGAATGATATAGTAATAATTGGTGGCTTTTAACTTTCAAAGAAATACTGCTCAAATTACTGTTACAACAGAAATATTTAAGTAGAATGCATAACTGTGTTTTATTTGCAAAGGTTGTCCAGATGAAGGCCATGCTATTATAATGACAAGGACAGGTGTGCTGATAGTGGAAATATATCCTTAATCCCTTCTGGAAAGTATTATGCATCTGCTTGTGTATAAAATAATCTTGGCTTAGTTCCAGTTACTATTGGTAATAATGCAATGAAGGAACTGGTCACAGTTTTATGTGGATAAAATGACCGAGAGCCACTGACTGTATCACTGTCCTGCAGCTGGTCAGGTTTCAATTGCTGTTGGTATGATTGCACTAGAAGGCACTTTGAAAAATTGGAGGCAGGTAAAATCATATGTAATAAGTGATGATAACTGATCTGTAGCTGTACAGTATAAAGCTATGTTTCGCTTTTTGCAGGTGTTGACTATTACCTAAGGCAGAGATGTGCATGTACCATGCACTCTTGCATGTATTATTCCCCCATTTTATTGGATCTGTTTCATTTAGCTTTATGTTTGTCAAATGCAGTAAAGCTATTATACAGAACAGTTCTGGATTTATCATTTCTACTGCATTGTTATTGGTATAGATGGTACCGTGTCAAGTGGTTTAGTTTTATTTTACTACTAAGCAGTCTGAAAAGTAAAATTGTAAAGCTGGTAGCAAAATATCTCATGTCTGTCTTTCTTTAGCTCAGAAAATAAATAATCCAAATACAATAATGCCTAAATTGTATCAGGATAGTATCAATTTCAACTCTGCACATATAAAGCAGTTAGATCACTATACACCATTATCTATAATGGCAGGCATAATGAAGGACAAAAGAAAGTGAAAACCTGCTATACTACTGAAGGTAGTCTGGTCAGCAAAAGCAATGTGAAAACACAAAATCGGACAAATGACCACAGACTTAGAATCTCTTTTAAAAAGCAAAAGGCTTTAATGAACAATAAAACTTAAAAAACTATAAAACAAACAAGTGGATTAGCGCTTTCAGCTGTAGCCTTCTTTAGATATTATTCAATCAGCCAATCAATTGTCTTAAAAAATAATCAGTATCCAATCACGATCATGTAAAAGCCCATCCCTTGATCAGAACCAAGGACCAATCAAAATCATTGTGGAGACCAGCTTCTATGGACACCTATCAGAGCAGATCTCATGAGACACAACTCTAAAACAGTCCAAATACTGAAATCTCATGGAAGAGATATTTATTTACTTTTCACTAAACTGTGTTCCTTCAGAATTGGCTTAAGAGGTACTAGAACGTTTAATCCAGGTGGACAGTCAGCTCTCAGTTCTATTATCCATTTAGTTTCCTCCACTTCAGTTTTGTTTGACAAAACCCCTCCGCTTTTACTTACTTGAACCTGAGTAAGTGCCATGAATTTGAATTTATGTGTGCTTTTCAGCTTTATATAATTATAAAGGGCATTAGTTAGTACTTTATTCCTTATATCAGATAGATGATGTAAAATCCTTTCCTTGAATGCTCTGTTTTGCCAACATAGTAGGCGGGGCATGATTCACAAATGGCTAGGTAAACAACGTTCCTGCTGTTGCAGGTGATGTAACCATGAAAGGAATATCTCAGCCCTGTAGAGGGATGTACAAATTCATTGTTTGTGCAAATAAAGGAGCAGGCTTTACAAAAACCACACTTCCATGTGCCTTTTCATCTATTAATCCAACTCTTATGAATATTCTTGGTGCTTTCATAGCCATCCTTGAAACAGAGCAGCCTTTTTAAGTTTTTCTTATTTTTAAAGGCAAATCTCAGAACTTTGCCTACTATGTCTTTGATCTTTACATCTGATGTCAAGACTACCCAAAACTTCCTAATGGCTTCACAAATAATAGAGCTATCTGTACTGTAGGTTAAAGTAAATCTCAAAGTGTTTGTTGCTTGATGTCATTCTGATGCTTCTTTCCTATTCATCCTTCTTTTTGAATATGATGGGCAACCTTTTTGTGTCCTTAGATCCATAGCTTCCTGTAGATTTATATCTATTTCATTGTTATCAAAGCCCCTTTTGACAAAAGTTTCAAAAAACTTCCCTTGTTCTAATAGAAATATATCATGCTTCATACAAAGTCTAAATACCTGTGTAACCTGATTATCAACTAAGTTATGAGAGACATGTCTTGGATGCATACAAGTCTGATGCAGCATATGGTTACGCCAAGTCAACTTTCTCTACAATGAGGTATATATCCCTCTGTCACAGTCCAAATATAATTTTACATCCAGAAAATCTATCTCTTTATTAGTGAGGACCAGATCCAGTATGGTTGCACCCCTGGTTGATGTATTGACAATCTGGTCTAGGTAGTTTGTGTTTACAAAATCCAAGATCACCGTGCATGTAAGTTTGGTGTCATATAGGATTCTCAGTTAATAATGGGTTAATTAAAGTTGCCCGTGAATATGGTAATGGGTTAGATAGTAAGTGTTACTAATACATGTAAATACATGGCATTGGTTTCCTAGGTTGTACAGGGGGACCTACAGCTTGCAAGGAAGTGGTATTGGATCTTGCCTATGGTGATTTGAACATAGAGTAGCTCAAGTGCATTGTCCTGTTAAACCAGCATTAAGGTGTGTGTGTGTGTGTGTGTACATGTGTGTGTGTACATGTGTGTGTGTGTGTGTGTGTGTGTGTGTGTGTGTGTGTGTGTGTGTGTGTGTGTCTATATGGATTCCTATTACAAGAACAAAAGTTTACTACTTCCAACTTGTAATAGGAAGCCTCACTTCTGCGAAAGTTCACTTTAATGAAAGTGAACTTTTGCGTAAGTGCACTTCACCGAAAACACCGCAGCACAGTGGAGGACATAAAAAGCAAGCTATGTTCTCCACTATGGTATGATAGTCACTGACCTTAGGGTTAGGGCACAGTTAGGGTAAGGGGATAGTTAGTAAAGCTATCCCCTTACCCTAACCCATGCCCTAACCCTAAGGTTCGTGACTATCACACCATAGTGGAGGACATTGTTATGTCCTTCACTGCGCTGCAGTCATCATGGATCTTAGGGTTAGGGCACGGGTCATGGTAAGTGGATAGCCCTATGGGCTCTCCCCTAACTATGACCTGTGCCCTAACCCTAAGGTCCGTGAGTACTGCACGGAAGTTCAGTACAGCACCCGTTCGTTGTACTGAACTTCGCATAAGCGCACTTTCGATTAAGTGCACTTTCGCTGCAGTGAGCATTCCATGCACTATTTCGAATTAGTGAAAATTTGATCTAGTGTGTGTATGGAACCCGTCTCTCTCTCTCTTTTTATATATATATATATATATATACGCACACACACACACACACACACATATACACAACACATATATAACCCCAAACAATTCTGGAATTCCATTAACTCACTTCTCAACCCAGGCACCAAAAACAACCCTTGCCCTGACACTACTAAGTCTGATCCAGAAATTGCCACTCTGTTCAACTCCTTCTTTACTAACTCTATAGCTGATCTAAGTCCTTCCCAAATAACCCATCCACACAGGTTACTCAATCTTCCCCAGCCTCTAAACCCAACTCTCCCCCTACTTTTGAACTTAAACCAATTTCTACCTCCTACATAAAAAAACTTTGCAGCAAACTAAAACTGTGCTCCAGTGCCCCAGATAACATTCCATCTAACTTCTTAAAATTGCTGCAGATGGAATCACCTTCCACATTAGCATCCTAATCAACAGATCCAAACAGGAATCTTATGTCCCCAAGCTGTGGCAAGCTGCCCTTACACATCCTCTCCACAAAGGTGGTAATAATAATAATACCTCAAACTTTCGCCCCATAGCCATCCTCTCCCCAATATCAAAAATATTGGAAAAATGCATTCACATCCAACTAATGCCCTTCCTAACCAAAAAACACCTTATCTCTCAAATCCAACATGGTTTCCATCCTGGCCATAGCACTATAACTGCTCTTCTCTCATTCCTAGATACAGTCAACCATGCCTGTGACTCTAGTAAAATAGTCTCTACAGTTCTATTAGATATCTCCAAGGCTTTCGATACTATCTAGCATACTCATCTCCTAAGCCACCTTGCTAACCTTAACCTCTTTCACAATACCTTATCCTGGTTCTCAAGTTACCTATCTGACAGATCTCAAGCGTAAAATGGAGGAAAGGCACCTCAAACTTCCTTCCCACCCCTACTGGAGTTCCCTAAGGATCCATTCTTGGCCCAATGCTGTTTAACATCTTTATCAATGATTTCCACTCTGCCATCCCAAATACTACAATCGTACAATACGCAGACGACTCCACTTTAATCTACTGTGCCACCAACCTCCCAGAACTTCAATCATACACTCAAACTGCCTTCTCCACCACTGAGAACTGGATGCTACAAAACCACCTATCTCTAAATGCTAACAAATCCAAAATACTACTTTTCCCTCCCTCAAAATCCTCCCCTCTTGATAAAAATTCTTTCCAAATTAGAAGCCATAACAATTCAACCATAGAAATTGTTCCCTACACCAAACTACTTGGGGTAACTATAGATGAACACCTAAAATTTGACACCCATATTCAACTAAACATCAAGAAAACACATCAAGAACTTGGCCTGCTATACAGAAGCATCCACTATCTCTCTCCTTCTACCAGACAAACCCTCGCCACTACGTATCTTCTTCCCTCACTAATGTATGGCGCTCCTCTACTAACTAACTTATCTGCCTCCATCTCTTCCAAAATGGAAAGTTGTTATAATAAAATTTCAAAATTTGCCATCAAAGCCAAATACTCCTCCTAACATTGCTCTGCCCTCCACTTACTAAACTGGCTAGAACTTCCCAACTATCTAGACTACCTCCAACTTACTACTGCCCATAGGTTATTATTTAACCCTATTAAATGTCATGCACGATCCAACATCCTACAACCATACAACCCTAACAGGTCACTTAGATCTGCTCACCTAAACCTAATCACTGTCTAAAAATCAAACCGCCCTGCTGGACAGCACTTCCTGTCCTTTTCCTTAGCCAAAAAATAGAATTCTCTCCCTCCTTCATTACAAACCACAGAAAACTTTGACAACTTCAAAACCCTAAATCACAAAAGTTAACTGAACAGACTAGTAAATTAATCCAAATGAACCAGGAATCCAGGACGCCAGTTAGAAAATATAGGAAAATATAGAAAAATCCAGTTTTTATTTCACCAACAGTTTTAGCGCTTTCATCTCATTATAGAGACTTCATCAGAAACAATTAACCACATTTAATTGCACATTATATAGCCCTTCAATCAATGACATCACACAATTAATTAAAAATTTAAACAAACATCAACCTAAAATGTATATCAAACCAAAATGTATATATTTAATACATGTATACCTATCATATTATGCAAAGTAACATTTTAATAGATACTGGCACTTTAGGTTTTATTTAAAACATAATAATAGTTTAAAAACTTTGTTGAATCCATTGTTGTATAATAAATTTTGATGAATAAATATGTAAAAATATTATATATAAATATGTAAACTTGTTCATTTAAAAATTCTAAAAATTCTTAATCTTGAAATGAGAAAAAATGTGTGTATGTATTTATAAAGTCTAAACAATGTGTATACACACATGTATATATACAACTGTGTATATACATGTAACTGTGTACAATTCAAATATTATTAGCCCTTTCTATAAGTAATGGTATTAATGACACTGTTGCATTTAGTCCTGGGGGAAACATAGTAGCCAGTCTGAACTGCCATTGACTTTCCTTCTTTTTTAGTAAGTTTTTCCAATCCCCACCCCTGTTATCTATTTTAATAGTGTCCAAAATACCAAAAACGAATTTCTTGAATTCTACACAAGATGTACTATGTTTGTACAGGGCGTTGGTGTTCTTATGATTCTTAATATCATTTAGGTGCTCATAAATCCTATTTTTAAGTAGACGTTCGGTCTTACCTACATAGAAATGTTTACAAGTACAACACAAAGCCAGATAGACCACTCCCCTGGTATTGCAGTTGCCATTTTGTAGATATACCTTACTGTTCATAACATTGTTTAGCCTTAAAATAGGCTCAACACAAATATAAGAACAATAATGACACATGCCACATCTTTTTGTACCTTGTTTGTTTTGAAGAGTATTAGGTCTTTTGTATTCCAGTAGTTGTTTCATGTTAAAACCCACTTTGTTAACAAATCTTGGTGTATTACCCAGCTTCTTGTATAAATCATCATTTGCTCTAAAAATATTCCAATTTTTTTGAAAAATATTTTTGATAGCAGGGGTTCTTGTGTTGTATGTTAGAACACAAGTAGTGTTAAAATCATAAATGTTCTCTTTACCAATTGTAGTGTTTTCAGAAGAACCTAATAGGGGAATATATTTTTGACCCCATTGTTGGTACACATTTTGTAGAGTACAATTAATCAAATCTAACGGATATCCCCTCTCCAGAAACATTTCTCTTAACAAAGTGAATTCATCTTCCAGGTCTTCTAGGTGTGAAGTCATCCTGGCAATTCGAATGGCTTGCCCTTTTATTATACTGACCTTTTGTGATGTGGGATGATAGCTCTCAAAATGTAAATAGGCATTACAAAATGTTTTCTTTCTAAATATTTTTGATTTAAATTGTTTGTTAGATTTGTCTTTAATAATACAAGTGTCAAGATAATTGATACTCGTAGTATTGTATTGAAAGGTGAAAGAAAGGAAGGCAGTACTACTGTTGATGTAATCTATAAACTGAATAATTTCTTCTTCACGTCCCCCCCATAAAATAAAAATATCATCCAAGTAACGGAGATATAGTTTAATATGGGGCCAAAATGGACCGTCAAATACATATTGTGTTTCCCAACCAAGTAAGACCAAATTTGAGTACACTGGTGAACGAGTAGCACCCATAGGTACGCCAGTAACTTGTTGATAAAATTCCCCTTCGAAACATAGGAAATTATTTTCAAGAACTATGCTCATCAATTCACATATTAAATTTATTTTATCATTCCCAAGGTCCGAGAATTTGAATAATACTTCCTCAAATAAATTCATCCCTTCATTTTTGGGAATGCATGTGAACAAGTCCCTTACATTTATAGTTAAAAATAAAACATCTTCCTGAAATAAATCTTGTTTAACACTTTTTAAAAATTCCCACAAATCTTTTAACAAATGGGGGGTCTTATAAACCACATGTTGTATATAAGAATCAAAATTTATTATACAACGATGGATTCAACAAAGTTTTTAAACTATTATTATGTTTTAAATAAAACCTAAAGTGCCAGTATCTATTAAAATGTTACTTTGCATAATATGATAGGTATACATGTATTAAATATATACATTTTGGTTTGATATACATTTTAGGTTGATGTTTGTTTAAATTTTTAATTAATTGTGTGATGTCATTGATTGAAGGGCTATATAATGTGCAATTAAATGTGGTTAATTGTTTCTGATGAAGTCTCTATAATGAGATGAAAGCGCTAAAACTGTTGGTGAAATAAAACCTGGATTTTTCTATATTTTCCTATATTTTCTAACTGGCGTCCTGGATTCCTGGTTCATTTGGATTAACTTCAAAACCCTACTCCATTCCAACTTTTTCTCTAATTGGAAGTGCAATTGCACTTTCCCCACCTAGCCTTCTTCTCTCTCTACTCTAAATTGTATTTCTGTACTACTCCTATTTCTAACAAGTTAGTTCTCCCTGGGTATTACTCAATCGTCAGTGTTATCTTGTGTACATAATGTAAATATTGTAAATAGTCTGCTTTCCCTTTTCTCCCGTCCTTAACATTTGTACTTATTCTGCCATACTGCCATAACAAGACTCAGATTCTATGTAACCATTGAAACACTCATGTCAACATATGACTCACATGTTATGTAACGAATGTACCACATCATGTATCTGATTTATAATGTATCTGTATGTTTGAATCTTAATTTTAATCTCCTGTATCTTAATGTTTACTATGGAATGTGGAGCTTTTCTCCCTGGGCCTCCACTGAAAATGGGCTCCTGAGCCCAGTGGACATCCCCGGTCGAATAAATAAATAAATTATATATATATATATATATATATATATATATATATATATATATATATATATATATATATTTTATGTAAATCAAAACACCTCCACTTTTAGTCCCTGTCTGTGTAGTAGCTGGTCTAAATGTGTGGAAGGCATTACAACCTTGCACTGTCAGTGTGCTCTCCATGGCTTTAAACCATGACGCAGTGACCTCACAGATGTCAGCATTCTCTAGGGTGAAGAGAACTTCTAGGGAGTGGAGATTTTGCTTATACTCCAAGCACTGAGCAGTAATACCTTTAAATGTTCTTGATTTTGATTTGCTATATCAGAAGTCCTTTCAGTGTGGCATTGCCTAAAAAAGGCACTATGGGGGAAGAAAATGTTTTAGCTAATATTCAAAAGCCTAGAGAGGAGAGGTGCACACCATCCCTGGCAAAGCAGAATTGGCTATCGCCCATCTCCATCCATGCTGTCAAATATTACACTCCCTAAGAATGGCACCAGAAACTAAAACAATTATTAAAGTCAGTCATCTTTTGTTCAATAAGATAAAATAACATTAGAGCCAGGGTCCAAGGAACTTCCCAAACAAGATATAAAGTATAAAAAAGGATGATTATTTAGTGCTTTCATCCTCACACAAGCAGGACTTTATCAGAATGTTCCATAATTCCACACACTGCAATTTATATGATTTTGAGTATAACTACTTGAGTAATTGCTTGTAAGATTTAAAGACATAAAATACAATTTTAATACAGTGAATAAATACATTAAAATTTGAACAACACTTAAATCAATACAAGACATATATAAACTTAAAAATAAATTTTAAAAAGCATCCCTTAGGTGAATCTTTACTGTACTTTAGCTGCTCTCAACTTCAAAACAGGCTGATTAGACACATGATTATTAATTCCTGGGTAATACACTGCATGTAAGATCTGTGTGGCCTAGTGGGTTAGTGCAGTAGGCTGTAGTTGACAGTGGCCCGGGTTCAAAATGTGGCAGTGGTGATTATTTTAAAATCCATGTGGCCTAGTGGGTTAGTTCAGTAGGCTGTAGTTGACAGGGGCCCGGGTTCGAAATGTGGCAGGAGTGATTATTTGAGTGGGAGGTTGGCATAATGGTTAAGGTGTTTGCCTTAAAGACACATGGTACAGAGGTTGATTCTCAAATGGGGTAATTAGCTAGGCTTAAAATGGCCAACAAGGGCAGTTAGCCTAGTACTAATCTATGTAGCTTAAGTTCTTTATTCTTTAATGCTGTTTTATCATCCCCACCTCGCGGGTTCAAAGTGACTTGATCCAAAATTGCAAATTTAAACTTTGAAAATGACAGACAAGTAGTTGAATGCTTATTAACCATTATTTTCATTGTGCTTAGAAATACCATAACAGTCTTTGTATATCCTTTTACAAAGGCTGTGTTCAGTTTTCCCTACATAATCAGCAGGGCATCCTGAACATTTATCAAGATACACCACTAGGTTTGAACAACAATCGCCTTGGCAGAAATATACTTTGGACTGAACACTGTTTTCTAAAACTAAATTTTTCTCTTAAAGAACACTGACTGCATGAGTGACAAAAGAAGATACTTCCAGCCCAGCTAGCTGGAATTTTGTAAATAACTATATGTCATTGGTAAATATCGAAATGATTTGTGTAAGATGCTTGTGTTACAAATTTATTAGAGCTGTATGTCGTGTATTTCAAATTGTTTGTACAAACGTGTGTGTTGAAAAGGGTATTTGCAAAAGGCTTGTATTTAAAATGGATCCACAGTGTGCCCTACTGGAAAAGAATAGAAATGTACGTGCACTACTGTAACTGCTTAAATGCATATATTTTAACAGTGGAAATGGGAATACAGGAGGTTAACTGCAGAAAAATAACTGAAATTAAATTACTTTATGGCTATGCAATAAAAGATTGTATCTTTCAGTTTTCAATGCAGCTAGACACAGAGTCTGTGCTGAGTAGCTTCCTGCAGTGTCTTCGGAGTGAACTAATTACTAGTTTTGAAATGTGAAGGAATGCAATTGTTTTATGACTTCCAGCATCTGACAAAAATCTGGAGTCTATGTGTTTTCACAAGTAGATGCTAAATACTGCCAGATTCCAGCAGTGGGGGTTTCACCTGGGATAGAGTCAGATGACAAGAAAGTATGCCATTCTGCCAGCTATCCCAGCAGTACTGTTTGAGATATTAATTTGGGGAGTCTGTTAGTGAGATAGAGCATTCTGTATTTGTCTGTATTCTGTCTGTTAAGCACAACAGGGCTAGCCTTAAAAATGTTCCAGTTTTTTTGAATAGTGTTCTTAATTTCAACTGACTGAGAACTATATTGAACTACTAGAGATTTTTCATAGTTTTTTCCTAGTGGGGCCTGGATATTAGACGGTAACTTAATACCTGATAATGGCTTATATCTAGCATCCCATTCACCTTCTACTTGATGTCTAATAAGTTGTACCAGGAAGCTAGGATAACCCCTCTGTTTAAAAACATATTAACCACCTTGTCATGTTCTCCCCTTAGATCTTCATGGTGGGAGGCCATCCTTGCTATACGTATACACTGTCCTTTCACCAAACATTTCTTTTGGGCTAAGGGGTGGTAGCAAGAAAATAGAGATATGAGTTTCTAAAACTTGATTTCCTATATACTTTAGATCTAAATCCTCTGTCAGTGTGAGAAATGTGAGCGTTGAGATAATTAATGTCATCCTTCCCAACATTATAAGTAAATTTTAGATAGTCAGATGTGTTATTCAAATACTCAATAAACTTAGCTATTTATATCTCAGACCCACTCCAAAGAACAAATATATCATCCAAAAGCCTTACATACATTCTTATCTTAGTAAAGAATTCAGAATTAACACAAAGTTATTTTCCCAGTCTAGTAAAATAAGATTTGCACAAATTGGAGGACAAGAGGCTGCAACACCTCTGTTCTGTTTAAAAATGTCACCGTCAAAGTAAATTAAGTTGTTTTCTAAGTTCTAAAATTAAATTGATATTATCATTTTAAAATGTGGTATGCTGGACAGTACTGTTATAAAAGGAATACAATGAAGGCAAGGAGCAAGCAACACCAGGAACAGAGAACCAGAATTTATTGAAAACCTTAGCGCTTTCATCAGATTATATCCACAGACTTCTTCAGAGGTATTAAAACCAACAAACATTACTTCACCTTTTAAATATCCCCCCAAAACAGTTATGTGACATAATTAATTAACAATTAAAGGAAAATCCACCTTTAAAAAAAAAAAAATATATATATATATATATATATATATATATATATATATATATATATATATACACAAATACAATGCATATAAAAGCACTACATGAAACAATATGTGAATAAAATAGTTAATAAATGTAATAAATATTGTTAATAAATATTAATAAAAATATTTACCTGCAATTTAAACATTTACACATAAGAAGAGCAAAGTTTTAAAACACTGCCAATAGAAACACATTCATTCAGTCCAGGATAAACACAAGCATTTAATTTTAATTGCCATCTAAGTTTTTGAAGTTCTAAAAAGTCTTTCCAAGGTCCCGCCCCTCACATTTCGAACCACATGGTCAACACCAACAAAACCAAACTCATGACCAGGAATCTCACCAATATGTTTGGATAAAGAATTCTTATGTTTTCTCTTCCTGATATCTAAAGTGTGCTCATATATACATTCTTTCAGTTTTCTTTGTGTCTTCCAAATGTAAAAACAACTACAAAATTTACAAAGGGCAAGATACACTATATTCCCAGTGTTGCAATTACAATAAAAGGAGACTCGAATACAGGTCCCATTTACATACACTCTATCAAATTCAATGAGGTATTTAGAGTAATTACATGAGCCACATCTATGAGTGCCATTCTTTCTTGTAGAGCCCATCTTTTCTACAACCACATCATTTTTCCAGTATTTCTTTAAAACATCTACCCCTCTGATACACTATTCTGATGCCTTAATTATAAATTTCCTTAAATTCATCATGAACACCGAGTGTGTGCCAATATGTGTTCAGAATTTGTATATTTGGGTACATTCAGGGGGTATAAGTCGTAATAAAGGAAATGTTATAATCAGTGTTAGAATTAGAGTCAGAAACAGTCTCCAAGACAGGAATATTTGTCACTTCAATGTTTAAATTGCAGGTGAATATTTTTATTAATATTTTTAGCAATATTTATTACATTTATTAACTGTTTTATTCGCATATTGTTCTATGTAGTGCTTTTATATGCATTGTATTTTTGTATATACATATAATTTTTTTAGGTGGATTTTCCTTTAATTGTTAATTAATTATGTCACGTGACTGTTTTTGAAGGGATATTTAAAAGGTGAAGTGATGTTTGTTGGTTTTAATACCTCTGAAGAAGTCTGTGGATATAATCTGATGAAAGCGCTAAGGTTTTCAATAAATTCTGGTTCTCTGTTCCTGGTGTTGCTTGCCCCTCGCCTTCATTGTGGTTCTTGGTTTGTGGAGATGTCTAACAGTACCACTCTTATAAAAGGCCTCTAATCCTTGTCCCTTAGGGATGACTATAAATATATCCATGACATCTAGTTAAGAAAGATAAGCTCCTGAGCCCATATGTCAGCATGTAATCTCCCCAGAATATCCCAAGTCTATACTCAAATGTGGAACTTCTTTTAGATTGGTTTTAGCCACCTGTCCACAGAAACTGCCAAGGGATACGTTTTTGACCCTTGGGCAGCCACTATGGGTTGAAATGGAGGATGGTTGACATTCTTGTGTATTTTGGGGATGCTCAATATAGTTGGAATTGTAGGGTTTTCTATTTTAATGGTGTTATATAATTCAGGACTTATTCTCTCATCTAACAAATGTTCTTCTACATAAGAGTCAATTTTTTGGTAAGATACATTTATTTCATTCCTTGATACAGGTGAATAGGTTTCATTGTGATATAACATACCAGACATAACTTTAGAATATTCTGTTGATTCAAAAAGCACAGTACCTCCTCCCTTATTTGTTTTTTATACTTTTTATCTTGTTTGGGAAGTTCCTTGGACTCTGTCTCTATTGCTATTTTATGTGAAGGTTTGATTTTAGTATAAATTTGCACTTGTGTTTTTATTCATATTTTGTTCATATTGTGACATCATGCTTGGAGAAGGCAAAAATGCTCCTCATTGATTGGCTCCTACCAGTCTGGGACACATATTCCAAGAGCTCACTGATGTCTCTCATCATATAGTCTAGGGAGTTATCTATTAGGTCATTTACACCCACCTGGACTATGACTGAGTCATACTGGTACTTGAGGTCCAATGACCTAAGTGCATGTGTAATGTGGTGGATCATGGCCTCTGATAAGCAACTGACTGTGACTTTCTCCTTACTCAGCATGGTGAGAGGGACATTAGTGCATATCATGATGGAGTCTCCAGTGACCAGAATGCTGGATTGTATGGTGGCTTGCCTTATGAGCTTAGAAGCAGAGGCTTCATGAGATGAGGCTGCATGTGCTGATGTGGTTGTTGTTTTTAAAGAGTGCATTTGGGTCTGCTCAGGGTATTTGTTATATGTACTTCATCTAGGAAGTCTTTGGGATTTAAGGAGGTTACATTTCAGTGCTCAGCGTATGTGGATCTATATGTCTGCTTTGAATTATATGTGATGTGTGCAGTGTACTGACAACCTTATTGACATTAGGAGTACTTTTATGTGAGAGCTTTGCCTCCAGTGACATTGGATAAATACATCTCTAATATACCATATCAGTTTGTTTGAGAAATGTTCCAGTTGTCAGTAAACATAAGGCAATTTCAACATTGCCTCATGATGCCCATATCCACCAAGCTGGTAGAGGAGATAGTGTGAAAGTTCATATCCATGGCAACAGACCCTTTTTTTATTGATTAGACATTTGAAGTGAGAATATAAAGCAATGTCAGGAGTATCTGATTTCCAACTATAGGAACAGTGTTTGTCACTGTAAACTAGTTGCCCTGTGTGCAACTAGGTATTGATGAAATTTCAATAATGCCTTTGCAGGAAAAGTGTCACTCAAGGTGTCTGTGTCTATACACTGCACTGCCAAAAAATTGACAGGAAACTAATAAGTAGCCCCTGAAAATTTAAGGATGAAGTATTTAGGCAGATATTCTGAAGTTAGAAACAAATCAAAGCAGTACTTACTGAAAATAAAGAATTAGCCTGTCAAGAATGATGAAAAGAGGGAAATCACATTAATGGCCACATCCTGTTTGGTGATCCACAGTCTTGTCCCAGATGATGCAAAGGTCTGTAGGCTTTTCCTGGCAGATGCCTTAAATAGCAACCAGACCAATCAGGAACATCAAGCACAGACATTCACTGCCGAACCAGAAACAGTCAGGAATCAATGCACTCTGCGCCTTCTCTCACCAAGAGAAGAATATAAGCACAAATTCTAAGCTGTCACTTATGAAGCAGTTATTAGGCTTTCCAGTGATCAGCTGTCTCCAAGAAATAATGTCTCTGTGCTCCTTCTCTCACCAGGAGAAAACAGAAGCACTGCTCTCAAGATGACCACTGAGAGGTAGAATGTGGACTCTCCAATAATTGGTGGTATTGCAGTAGATGTCACAGGTTTTAAAGATAAGATGGAAAATTGGTTAATATCCTATGCACTTCAGTGTGCAGTAATTAGATATGAAAGAGGGGGAAACTTAAGCTTTAGCTGTCTAAGTGGTGAGCCACTCATTTAAATGCGAAAGATAATTTGAAAGGGGGTGGAAACTTTGTATTCTAGTTCCATGGAATACAGTGGGATGCCAATCATTTTAAATAATTGAAGAGAAGTGATTTCGCCAAATGATAATTTTATGCTTACTCACAACAGCCAATGAAAAGGGAAATGGAAGGAGATATATGGTTAAATTAACATAAGGGTTAGGCAACTAGCAATACAGTTGAGTTTAAAGAAAACAACAGACCAAGGTGGGGAAAAATTTCCATGTGTCTCACAAGAGACACAGCTGTTGTCTCTTTCCTAGTTTTAATATGCAATTAAAAGCAGAATGCAAGTAAAACACAATATAAAGAAAACAAATCATAATATACAAAATAAAAGAAGTTAATAAAGTAATAAAAATACAAAAAATACAAAAACACAAAAGCATACTAACCTGGCCCTCACAGTAAGTCATGGCAGAGTCTAGGTGAGCTTTTCCAGTAAAGGATTGAAATGTTTTATTTTACACTTTAAATAGAAGGTTTAGTTCCTAGCTCCATCCTTAGTTCTCAGAAAATTAATCTTAATTGACCTGTTCTAACTTCTGTGCAACTCCTTAATTGATTTCTTCTAATTTCTGTGTGACTCACAAGAGACACATCTGTGGTGTCTTTCCTAGTTTTAATATACAATTAAAAGCAGAATACAAGTAAAATATCAAAACATACAAAATAAAAGAAGGCAATAAAGTAATACAGAATACAAAAAAGCAAAAGCAAACTAACCCTTCCCTCAGAGCAAGTTGCGGCAGTGTCTGGGTGAGCTTTTCCAGTAAAAACTAGATTAAAATGAGTTTAGAAATCTAGGTTGAGATTGGGTCAATGAAATGACTCTTAAGTTGTCAGTGTTCATAAATGGCAGTTGGTCTTGAACACTGTGAAATAAACATGTATGCTTACAATTACAGAAACTTGTTACATCTCCAAAGCATGTGAAGAATATTAGGCATGCCACACCATCAACAACTTATAAAAATATGATAGGTCATCTCCTTGCTGTCCCTGAAGGCCCAATAGCTATAACTAGCAAGTGTTCTAGAGATCATTGAATTTTTTTCT
Organism: Protopterus annectens; assembly: GCF_019279795.1. Lineage (NCBI taxonomy): Eukaryota > Metazoa > Chordata > Ceratodontiformes > Protopteridae > Protopterus > Protopterus annectens. The sequence goes on from NC_056728.1 coordinate 406,751,487, forward strand.
TAAGTAATTCATTATGCTTAGCTGATGAGAGACCTCAATATCCATGACAAGAACAGTAGTGATTTCCTATTATGTACAGTGACCAAGGAGTTAAACATCAGGGTGTTGATCTTGGTGATTTTTAATATTGTCCACTTTACACTCAGGTATTAAATGAGTGGTTTAGAGTATCAATGCCTCAACACGTAGTGCATTCACCTTTTGTGCTGTAAGGTGTCAGAAGCCTGTGGGTTCTATTCCTATACCAGGTGCTTTGAATAATTTTCTAATACAGACACTGCAGTGTAGCACAGGTGGTGCTGAACTCCTAAGTATGCTGTTCCTCATATGAGATTCCCAATGAATTTATCAAATAAAGAGTATGAGTTCTTTATTGATTATCATATTATATTTACCTTTTTTACAACTATATACATTTTTCATATCCTTTCACTTATTATCAATTTACAATTTAATAAATTCTTATCTCATCTTTACACATTAAAATGCCCCTTTTTCCACAACCAAAAATGTATTTTCTTAAAAATTTCCGATAATATCCATTTCCCATTACATTTTATTTCATTTAGTCTTTCATTCCATATAGTCATTAAAATGTAAAACATCTTTTCCTTTGCCTCCTTCTGTCTTTCATTACCATGCTACACATATTCTAACACATTCATATGTCTTCTACACTTTTAAAACTTTCCAATATTTTATTTTCACATATTTTCCTCCACAACTCTTTTATTCTATTGTTTCAATTTCCCAACAACAATAATTGCATTCTCTTTGTATTCTTTTATATGGCATATTAGCTTTAACAAACAACTTATTTATTGTCAATGTCAAAGTTTTATTTTTATCGCTCTTCTTTTTTCATATTCTAAATGTCTCCATGGATAAATATAATAATGATTATTCATTATAGTCAAACACCATTATGCTCTGGGGGGGGGGGGTTACAGCTTTATATTCAATATTCCATAAGAAAAAATTGCTTTTATATTCTTTCATTTCCTCATTAAATTAACATTTTCATTTTTCCCTTTGCCTGTCTTTCCCCAAATGTCCTTATATTTTTCTTTCATTATTGCATATATTAGATCTTTATTCTCCTTTTTTAATCCTATCAAAAAGATTCAGATATGCTGCATGAAGAACTGCATTAATTAATCCTACACTCTTCCTCTTCTTTGACATATAAAACTACTCTTCTAACCAGAATTATCCTTGATCCCCATATAAATGAAAATAAAATAGACATTATTTATCATACATTTATGGAGTTATATATACACTTGTTAAATATGACACTTTTTCTCCAAAGGATTGAATTCATTAAATATACTTTTTTCTTTTATGCCAGCTTAAATGTCTTCCAAAGCATACACATATCTCTTATTTGTGCATAATCTTCTCCCATTGTTTCTCTCTATGCATATAAATTCCAAACTTTATTCTCAAACTATCTATAACCTCTCCATCAAACTTTATAACTTCTATGCTATTCCAATCCCTTTACTGTTATATTTATTTATACATAAGCCAACCATTTTAGATGCTGATTTGTTTAATCTCCTCTGCCATCTACTCTTTATTCTTAGCAATTAAAACTATATCACTTGCATAGGTAAGAATAATTCATAATAGGACTCTTTCTCTCATCTTGTATCCTGCTATTCTTAACACTCTATTCATCTTATTAACAATTACATTCATAGCTAATGCAAATAAAATGCTACTCACACGACATCCTTGCCATATCGCACATTTTATTTGTATTTCTTCACTTAACCATCCATTTAATATTATTCTCACATTATATTTTTCTTACACTGAAGCAATTATTTTTATGTTATTTTATCAAGTATATTATATTCTTTCAATATATCCCATAAACACTCGTATTATATCTTATCAAATGCTTTAATTAAATCTCTTACCATACCTTTAGCTTCAACCTTCTAATTTATAGCATCTATCACTCCTCTTACTATCATTAATAAATCTTGACTTCCTCTCCTTTTCTTTCCAAAAAGTGTATATTCTTATTTCCTAACCTTTTCCCTATTATTTACATAAATATCTTAAAATATGTATTGTTCAATGTTATTGATGTCCAATTTCTTTTTTTCCTTCTTTCTTCCTTATAAATTTTATCACTCCAATATATATTCCTTTTTCTACCACTCATTTTTTCTAACCATTCATTTACTTCCATAAAATATACTTTTTGCCATTCTTCCATGTTATTATACATATGCTATTTGATCCCATCCAATCCAGTAGCATTTTCCATATTTACTTCTTTTAAGGTATCATTGAATTATTTTATACATATTTTTTCTTCTAAGTGTTTATCTTTTTTATTCCATTTTTTAACTTTCTATTTTAGTCTCTGTTTTATCTCCTTCCTTCTAAATGTATTAAGTACTTTCGCCTAAATAACATTTAACTTTCTTTTTGTTAATTTTATATACCTGCTTCTGTTTTGTTCAGAAAATCTGTCTTAACTCTTAAAACTTGTCTAAATACTTCCTACCTCAACTGTTTGTACTTTTGTTTTGCTTTCATTCTCCTTACGTCTTGACATTCCTTTAAACACTTTTTATATTTTTCTTTGAAACTTATCCACCAACTTGTTTAATCTTCATAAAATATTTTCATATTTACATGATCTTTCCATAATTGATTGATCACTCTTCTATCTTCCTCATTTAGTTGATTTTCATGTAATCTTTTAACACCTTTACCTACTCTTATATATCCTTCTATTTTTTGAATTTCCACCCAGATCGCTAAGTGATCTGAAAAAAAAGCCTGTTACCTTTATTCCTTTTTTTCAACTTTCAGACTATCAGATATTATAAAATAATTTATTTCCATTCTTATATCATTCCATTTTAAGGTCAGTGTTACTTACCCCATATATATAATTTTCCACTTTTCATTTTTACTGATATTATCATACCATCATTTCCCTCTTTTTTTCTTTTGCTTAGATCACAATAAAAATCCCCCACTAATATTATTTCCATATTCACTTCACCATAATTTAGATTTTTTTAAATATCAATTATCTTTTTTTGTGGCATATGCATATACTGCAATGATTCTATATACATATTTTCCACCTTATATCTATCACAGTTATTCTACCCAGTTCTACTACAGTATAATCTAAAACTCTTATTGTTTCATGACATGATATACCTAATCCTGAACATGTATTTGTTTCCATATTCAAATAATATGATCATCTCATAACTCTTCTATTTGCAACCTTTCTTCCTCTGTCAATATTCGTGTGTCTTCAAAGATAATGACATGCATATCAAGTGTTGAACACCATTCTAATGCACCTATTACTGTTAACATTTTAGCCAGGATTTTCACATTTCTTCCTATATACATTATCCCATTCTTCATCTACACTTTGCCCTTTTTTTATCTTCTTTCACAACTATACTATTAAACTTCTCTTTTCTGTCTTTCACCCTTTTCCCTATAGAATTCTTATTTCCTTTAAGCAAACTCCAGTTCATATATTCATCTTCACTTGACTCTTGCATTATTCCCTGCACTATTTTCTTTTTTTTTTCCAAACATTATTTTTGTGCACTATTATTTGTTCTTCTTGCGCATATTCTAAATTCCCTTCTATATTATGTCCACATTCCTGCTTTTGCTCTTGTTCTTTAACTTCTGTATTATCTTCACAATCCACCCAGGTGTGTCATGTTTATCTGCATTTTCTACATCTCATACCACATTTCTTAGCTTCATGCCCCACTCTACAACAGATAAAACACTTTCTTTTATCCCAATTATTAATTAAATGATCTTTTCCAAAAAAAAAGAAATGTGTTTGGTTGTCCCCTGTGTGATAATGGGGTCTATATTAGTTTCCAAAGTCACTCGTCACAGAACACACATATATCAACCCATATTCAATAAAAATCACTTCCGCAATTCACTGAATATTATTAATACAGATAATTTACATTCTTTTAAGTTTTTTTGTGCTACAGCGCATACACAAAAACATTAGAGGAGGGGATATAGAAAATTTTACTGAAAGCTGTGAACAGAGATGGATCATTAAATTGAATGCAGATAAATATCCAGGCCTTAATGGCTCTACTTCCTTGGTTCCTTTCTTGAAAGCAAGACGCCTCAAACATGTTTAATTTTAGGCACCTCATACACCCATTACACCTTATTTTTTCATATTTTAGAGACATAGACTACTTTTAGTTATACATACATATTGTAGATAGATTTTATAACTAGATCTAGATTTTTATCCTTTAATTTTTCATAGCTATAGTATTTATGGAGTTTATATCTATTACTTAGGTCTTTTACCAACAGTTTTGTATATAGTTTTTGTATATAGTTTTTGTATGCAGTTTTTATATGCATTTACATGCAGTTTTTTATATGTGTCTTTTATATGCAGTTTTCTCTATATGTAGCCTTTTCTACATTTATACATTTATAAGTTATATAGCTTTAATGCCTTAATTGACCTATGACATCAGTGATTGTGTCAATGGTTCCATCTGTATATAAGCAATGGAGTGTTTTATTTTCTTGTCTGATGAAGCAATTAGTTTTGCGAAAGCGCTCACCACTGTTCTTATTTTCTGTGTAATAAAGATGCTATTGTGTGGTACCTCGGTGTATTTTTGGTTATATATAAGATGTGACAAATGTCCAAGTTTTTATGTCGGAAGGACAGAAAGATGTTTTAAAAAATGAATATATGACCACACCTATTGTATTAAGACAAAAGATAAGAACAATGCATTATATAGACATATAGATGCGAAGGGTGGTGACCATCAATTTAAATTTAATATTCTTGACATTATAGACATAGATCCAAGAGGAGGGGACTTTAAAAGTGTACTGGCTTATAGAGAGACTTGGTGGCAAATATGTTTAGATGCCACCACTCCCCCTGGACTAAATGAATCTATTTCGATAAAATCTTTAGTATCATTGTGAAGACAAAAAATTATGAACAATACTATCAGTTGATTCATTACATACATTTCTTAAAAAAAGTTTGATTTTTAAAAAAGTCTGTTTTTAAATACGTAGAAATATATTTTATATTTTAATAACATACATTTAATACATCCATTATTTATTATTTATATAATTTATATTTAAAAAATATATATAATTATTATACCTTTTTAAAAAACTTCTATACAGTATTATATTCATCTATACCTTTAGATGAAATAAATTAATTCTTATTATAATATTTCTTAAGACATTTAATGATATTTCTGTTGTATTACATATTCTCCCTTCAACCTGTATATATTCAGTAGCCTGTGATATGTATCAATGTATAAGGATGAACGTAAAACGTATATAATAATATAATAATATATATAATTTTTTAATTCATGTATTTATTTTAATTATTATATTTGCAACAAGTTTTGTTTACTATTTCATTCATAATAATGTGAAAGCTGTATTTTTAAGAGGTATAGACCTTTAAGAAATGGAGAATTATTTGGCGCCATAGAAGTTATTTAAACAGCTGATTAGTTGGAAACTTTAGTTCTGATGAAGACCAGTTTTAATGGTTGAAAGCGCTTAACTCTGTGGAATATTTTATTGTCTTGTTTTCTTGTTGTATTAGTCCATATCCGTTGTTCATTAAATTGAGAATTTTCTACAAAAGCGACTTTGTTGTCGGTGCTGGCACTTATTGGTGGATTCCGGAGGCGTCTTTATTTTTATTTTTCCTGTGAATGAAGCTCTGATGTTTATTGCACTTTGATATTTAGTATTGTCATGTTTTCTATATTATTTATTATTAAATATGTTTATACCTTTCATTGTGGCTCACCATTTAGAGAATCCTTTTAATGTCCTGGGAGCACCTGTGCTTATTTTAATGATTGATTTTACTCAGTATAATTGTATACCCTTGTAAGAGTATAACAGTGGTTGACTAGTGGCAGCAAGGTTACCTTATAGACTGGGCAGGAGTACAGCTAGTAAATCTGTACTGGCCTTTCCCAGGAGAGAGTGTGTGTGTGTGTGTGTGTGTGTGTGTGTGTGTGTGTGTGTGTGTGTGTGTGTGTGTGTGTGTGTGTGTGTGTGTGTGTGTGTGTGTGTGTGCGTGTGTGTGTGTGTGTGTAAACATCAAATACCCATGTGTGGGTGTGTCAGCTACTTGGAACTGGGACACAGTCCAGTCCCACTGCAGATTGTGTTCTATGTACTCTTGGGGGAAATTCTGTGTGATCCAGACAGGTGGATTTGAAAATATTGTGTAAATTCATTCCTGTTTTAGTGACTGTCTCTCACCAGTGTCAGCGGTGACATTGAGGCTCCTTGATTACTGGCCTGGGGTAAAGACAGGCCATCACACCCTGTATATAACAAAACCGTTATTTCCTTCTACATTTATCATGCTCATAATATGTATAATTTTTTTCAATTTCCATTTCCAAAATTACACCACATTCCCAACCCTCAGTCCATAAACATCATCATAAATTTGTGTAATGTCCATAACATCTCTACATAAAGTCTTTTAAAAAGTCTTTTAACACTTCTTTCTCAATTTCTGTCTGGAACTGCACAAAAATTATCTTTTTTTTGTCTCTCTGTAAAATGTTTGTACCATACATAAGTTCCCTGATTTACAGTTTCTGTTAATTTCAAATTGTTCTAAAACTTTTGCCATATAGTTTCCTGGCTCAAATATGAGTAAAGGCTCTTACCTCCTTAGGAGAGATACCCAAAGGTGCAATTACACTGTCCCAAATCTAACACTTTTTTAAGTTCTTTTTCTTCTTTGCTGCTCAGTCATACCACAAATTTCTTCTTTGTTGTCTCTTTTATAACCTATGCTTGTCTTTCCCCTTCTTTCACCATCTTTGAATATGATTTCTTTTTTTCACAATATCTTTTGGCTTTCTTCTTGTATTTTTTCCATAACCTCTCCTCACAAAGCTGCCACCTCACTCTCTGTTTCACTTTGACTCAAAATATCCCTCAGAAAAACATTGTGAAACCCTCCCAATTGGAGATTTGTAATCATACATCCATTCTGCTAACCATTCTGAAACAGCCTTTCCTGCGTTTCAGAATCTCATATAGGTTCAGTCACCTTTAACTCAACACTCCTTTCTGGTTGTCTCTTAGCTGATCATGCTTCTCTTCCATCACACTCCAACATAACAGCACTTTGCAAAGGATTGGACTCCTTTGCTTAAAAAACAACCTCCTCATCATCAACATTATCTCCTTTCCCAACCATTTCTTCTCATTTCTCCATGTTTCTTCCTGCTTCTTCAAGCCACCTCTGTGCTTAGACTGGAAGCAGTAAGTGCAATCAAAAATAGCATCTTGATATGCTAAGAGTATGGGTCCTTTATTTATATACAAAAATAACTGTTTTTTACAAAATATTTACATATTTACAAATATTTGCAGACATACAAAGACATATATATAAAAATCTGTTGACACACCCTTATTAATTTTCATCCCTGTTAGACCCCCACTCCTTTTTCCATCACCACCACCTGATTTTACTTAATATTGTTGCTAAAGTCCATTTACCATTAAACATAATTTCATTTATTTTTTCATTCTATATAACCCAAATAACATAAAATAATATTTATCTATTCTTTTAACACAGTCTTTACTTTTATTCGTATATCCATATTTAATCATATATATGTTTATTTTGTTCACTTCTTTTACATCTTCAAAAAATATTCATTACATAGTTCCCCATAACTTTTTTACTCATTTACATTTCAAAAACACATGTTCTGTATTTTTTCTTCATGACAATATAAGAATATGCTATCACTTTTCTTATTATATGCCATATGTTCTTTTATTGGTAATTTATCTATTACTAGTCTTCATAAAAATATTGAAATTCTGCTTTCTGATTATACCATTTGCTTCTCATTTTTATAGCTTTAATTTTTTTCATCTGTTACATTTTCCCATAGTTATACATTATAATGTTTTATTATTACATTCTTATACCATATTTCCCTATCCTTTTCTATATCACATGTTTTTTTATTTTCCACAAAAATATATTTTCTTGGTAAAATTTTATTTCTTCATTTATACACTATTTTTCTCCTTTAATCATTTTTAGCATACTCCAAAATTTATTATGCTTATATTTATAGAATTGTACTACTAATCTCTCATCTGTTTTCATTTATCCAGTTTAATACTTTGTACAAATTTAATGAAGCAGTGTATATCACTGGGTTAATTAACCCTAACCCCCTTTATTTACATACAAAACTCCTCTTTTTACTTGGTTTAATCTAGAACTCCATATAAATGAGAAAATAATTTGCAATAATTAATTTTCAAATACTGCTGGCAGCATAAATACACTTGCTAAAAGTGCTTTTTTCCCCATCAGTACTGAATTTATGAAATAAGCCTTTTTTTCTGAATGATAATCTGTACTTTCTCCAGGAAAGACAAGTTTTATTTCTTCTATTATTTTTCCCATTGAATTCAACTCATATCATTATTCTGAAATGTTATACCTAACACATAAATTTCATTCATTGTAAAATGTATATCCTAAATCTTTACTACATCACATAAACCTTTACTTTTCTCTTTATTTAAAGCCATCCTTATCATCTCTAGACACTCATTTGTGCAACTTATTACTTCTTTTACCCAAATTTGTTTTTTTTTGCAGTTATTATAATGCCATCTCTATACCTCAACAGAACTAGAATTCTTAACCCTTCAGGTGTTATATACCCTGCCTCCTTCATTTTATAATTTATTTCACATACCATCACATTCATAACTAATGCAAAGAGTATTCAACTCTTTGGGACATCCCTGTCTTACACCACTCTTCATGTGTACCTCTTGGCTTAACCAGACATTTACAAGTATTTTTACTTTATTATTACTATATGCTGACATACATAATTTCCTATTTTTCATGCTTATATTCTATTCTTTCATTATTACCCATAAGATTTCATGTCCAGTTGTGTCAAATGGCTTATTACGGTCTCCTATCATGAATTTCATTTCTTATTTTCTGTTCATAATATCATTCACAATTTCTCTATCATTAATAATGCTTGACAACCCTTATACTATATATATGCTATGTTCCATAATATTTTTCATTTTAGTTTCAAATCTCTTTTGTATTATTTTCATAAAGAGCTTCTAATCATTATTATTCAATACTATTGATCTCCAATTTTTAATTCTCTTCTATCTTCCTTCTTCCATATGAATTTAAGTATTCCACTACATAATTCTTTATGCATAAACGCTTCATTTAACCATTCATTCAAAATCTATATATATATTTTTTTGCCAGTCCCTTAACGTTTTATACATTTCATACCCTATTCCATCTGGGCCTGCAGCTGAGTCTATATACTTGTCCTAATACTTTATCTAGCTCATTTAAAGAAATATATTTTTCCAACTCTTTATTCTCTTTTTCTGTTAACTATTTTACTTTCTGTGTTTTTTTCACTACCTTCTTTTTCTTTAAACATTTCTTGTAGATACTGTACTATGCTATTCATAATATTTTCCTGAGTTCTTTCTATTTCTCCTTTTACATTTTTTATTTCTCTGATTTCACTACCATCTTCTTTTACTAACCTGCATCAGTAACTTAATAATTATTTTTCATTGTAAAAATATTTTTGCTTATATAACAATTCTTGCATTTTTTCTTGATTTCTTTCATACAATTGTTTTTCTTTGTCAAAGTACTTCCTATCATTATGTTCTAAATCTTCCTATGCATCTTTATATGTTCTTTTATATTTTTCTTTCTCTATTTTTCTAGTATTATACTATCACTGTAAAAAACTTTTTTTATATTTTTCCTTAAATTTCATCCACCATTCAGACCAATTTTTATAAAATGTTCTCATAGTAATATAATCTTTCCATAACTGTATTACTAGTCTCTTTCCTGCTTTGTTCCATGCTTTCTCATTTACCCTTTTATTCCTTTGCCTATTTTTATATATTCCATGTTTTCCTTTATTTCTAGCATTATTGCATGATGCTCTGAAAATACTTTTTCAACTACCACCCCATCTCCTATAGCTATACCTTCTGACACAAAAGGAAGAATAGAACTGAAATAGTAAGTCCATGAATTTTTGTCCCAAATTTTTAACTTGCCACATCTTATAACTTTTAAACAATGTTCTTAGTCATGTCCTTTCTTTTTTATGCTGGCCTCTTAAATCACAATTAAAGTCTCCTGTTATTATGATATTCATGTTTATCAGTATGTAGTTTAAATCTGATGAAATAAGCTTTCCCTTCCTTTACAATTAGTGTAAGCATATGTTATAATTCTATATATGTGTTCTTTCTATTTTAAATCTACAATGGCTAACTTTCCCATTTTTTGCTAAAGTTACATCTAATATCTTTACTGTATTTCTACAGAATACAGGTATTCCAGAACCTCCTTCATTTCTTAAATTCCAGATTGTCACCCCCATAGTCTGTTTGTAATCTTTCTTCCTTTGTTAAAAAAAATGTGTCTTCTAATATAATTACGTCTACATTACATGCATTACACCAATCCAAAATTCCTATACTTCTAACTATATTCTTAATACTATTCACATTTATAGAAAGCACAATAAAATTTTCATTTTCCATTTTTCTTAAATTCATGATTTCAGAAATTCATAGTTATGTACGTTAATGGCTTTCTTAACAGACAATTTTAAGCCTAACACATTTTCTTCCCAATGGTGAGAATCAAACACTGTACCTTGTGCACAGTGTTCAAACACCTGAACCATTATAACAAGGCCCAATCTTTAGCTGTATATATTCTTTTTCATCCATTTACCTTTTTCTTTTGTATTTCTTTAAGTTTTCTTTTTCTGTCGTTTACCATTTTACCAATTGAATTCTTTTTTTCCCTTTTACTACCTCCCAGTTTATATCTTTGTGATGTCCCTGCTCTGGGACAGTAATCAAGGAACCTCAATCCTCACCCTTGACACCAGTGAGTGACAGTCACTTGGAACAAAGATAGATACACACAGTATTTCCATATGCAGTTCCCTGCACAAGAACAATTTCCCTTAAGAAAACAAAGGGAACACAATCAGTCCTGGGGCTGGGTTGCTCTCTCTCTCTCTCTCTCTCCAGGCCCCCAATAAAATTACCCACTGACACAGCTGTAGAACTGAGTTCTCAGCCAAGTGTTCCAAGCCAAGTCCTCCACAACCCTCTCTGGGAAAACAGTGCTCTGTGTCTCTGCTCAAAGTAGCTGATACAAACACTCTTTGAGATTTGATTTTCACACACACACACACACACACACACACACACACACACACACACACACACACACACACACAAACCTGGGAAAGTCTGTCACACATTTATCAGCTATGCTCCCTCTGCTCAGACTATAAGGCAGATACTGCCACCAGAACACTTGAAAAGCCAGGTAGATATTGCCATCAGAACACTCCAAAGCCAGCTACTCTAAGCCTCTTACCAAGGTAAATAATTATACTTATTAAGATTAATACTAATACAAATGATAGTGTTTGACCAATGCAGCAAGGCTTTTAGGAGCAAATAAATATAACTATTCCCAAAGGTTAAAATATTTTCTAAAAGACCAGCCACAAAGAAAAGTTTAAATATATTTAAAACTATATTATATTTATTTAAAAATAAATAAAATTTAAAACTATTATTTAAAACTATATTATATTTATTTAAAAATAAATAATAAAAGAACATGAAAATGATAAATATATATTTTCAATAAACACCAGAGTTTCAGTCACAGGAAATGTTAAAAATAACACCAAAAGAAAGATTCACATGGATACAGAAAAACAATACTTAACTAATCTCACTATATTTTCTTGACTAATCTAAAGAATTACTGTCCTCTAGTTCACTTACTAGAGTAAGGCAAGATGAAGTGGGTGAGTGGCTTGTCAGTTTCAAACCAGAGTGGTCTGAGACTTCTGCCTCATCTAGTATTAAAACATAATTTCAGCACTGGCTTACAGAATTACATCACATACATCTAGTCACCTGAATTCTGGTTTACTAGAAAATGAATCAGAATATAGCACACGTGTGATAATACACATACATATAGCGCTTTGCTAAGATGTGTTACAGTATCTGGAAGCTATAAAAATTTCCACTGTTCTAGGGTGGAATTAGTTCACCCATAAGGACAACATAGTAGGATTCCTAGTCCTGGTTTTCACAGACATTTTGTATCTGGCTGAAATCAGAACTGTAACATAAAATCTTTATCGCCTAAACCAGGTAATTTAATTTCAGACTATTTTTCAAAGTTAGCTGAACTGAGATTAACCTCTTCTCTTCCAGTATCCTCTGTTACAACATATTCATTACAACAGGTACATACAGACTGACATAAAGGTGTATTTCTTTTCTGTCTAGCACAACCCACTGTTGGTATATTTTTAACACAAGCAGCTTTATAAATACATTTTCAGCATAGACACCTATACAAATCAGATTGATATACAACTGATATATAATTCTTTACAAAACTCCCGCTAGCTCTGCTGACATATGTTACACATCCACTGCCCTACTTCTCCAGGCATAGCTGGCAATACCTTACAGCATCACATTTCTCCCCACATTGAAGACTTAAGCCAGTTTTTCAAGTGACCCTTGAGAAACATGGCTTGAGGGACATCATCCTGTCTGGGAACAAATTAACCCATATCCTGTCTTGAGAACCCACCTGCATTGGCATTACTAACCAAACTACAGTGCTGCGGTATAATGTCATATGTCTGCAACCCTAGGCTACACCTTAGCAACTTGGCCTTTTACTGGCTGGCTCAATGTAGCCATATATCCTCCTCAGACTCCTCCTGCTACCCACTGCATATATTCAGCACAAGGCCCTCCCTATCATGGTAAGGCTTCATCATGTTAACATATTACAGTTTGTGCCCCTACCTCGTATCTAGCTGTTCTACCATGTAGTTAACATCACTGACCTTCCTTACCACTTTAAAGGGTACTTCCCAAGCTGCCTACAGCTTATTGTGTTTGACAAGAATGAGCACCATAATCTGCTGTCCCACACCATACTCTTGGACTCAAGCATTTCTGTCATACCAGACCTTTTCTGCGGTTGGTCTGCTGCCAAGTTCTCCTGGGCCAAACCCATGAGCTCCCTAAGCCTTGTCCTGAGGTTTTGGACATATGCCATAGCAGACTCCTTCTGGGATTTACACTCACCCTCCCACTCATCACAAATCAAATCTAAAGGCCTCCACAGCCTATATCCATAAAGCAACTCACAAGTTGCAAAACCTGAGAATTCCTGGGGTACCTCTCTATATGCAAACAGCAGATGGGACAAATATTTCTCCCACTCTCTCTTAAACTGGTCTGCAAATGCCTATAACATGGTCTTTAGTGTAGAGTTTAACCTCTCCATAAGACCCTTAGTCTAGGGGTGGTAGGTGGTGGTCTTTAGCTGCTTCACCCCACGGAGCTCCCACAGACAAGCCAGCAGGTCTGACATGAAATTGACACCATTGTCAGTCAGTATTTCTGTCAGGAAAATCTTAAACAAAGCATTTGTCACCTTCTCTGCCTCAATGGAGGACACAGCCACCACTTCAATGTATCTAGTATCATAATCGAGCACCAGGATATACTACTTCCCTGTGGAATTTGGGGTACTCAAATGCCCACAATATCCATAGCTACCCTCTGAAATGGCTCCTGAATCATAGGCAAAGGCATCAAAGGAGCTTTGACCTTGTCTCCTGCCTTGTCTACTTTTTGGCATTGCTCACAGGTCCTGCGGTACCCTGTTGCATCCCTTGCATTCCCTGTCCAATAAAAGTTCTGCATAATACATCTCTTGGTATGCTTTATGCCCATATGACCTGCAAAAGGAATGTCATGGGCTATGGCTAGAAGTTCCAGATGGTGGGGTCTGGGCACTACCAACTACTGTATTACCTCATGTTCTAGCTCTCCCTCAGTGGTCCACTCTCTGTACAGTAACCCTTTGTTCCAGTATACAGACTCCCTTTTCCTTGAGAGTCAGGTTACTCCTTAGCTGCCTTCCTTGACCCTCTTAGTGTAGAGTCCGACAGCTGAGCCTGTCTCAACTTTGCCTTTGTGACCCTTCCCAGCTCATCTTCCACAGGAATCTCGTATCCTCTGACAGCGTTGCCTCACTGACATCCTGGGTACTACCACTCATCTCTGTCCTTGCAGTCAACCTGTCCAAGGGAATATCAGCACCTATCAGCAGCTGTGGCTGACCTTCAGGCTCACTGCTACAGGGTAGCTCCCTCCCTGAATTAGCCACCTCACCAGCCCTAACTTCAGGTATGGGGTCTGTCTGGGTCTCCCCATGCTACCAGCATCACATGTTTGTCTCCATGTCTGACTGCATGTTACTGCATACCCACAAGGTACTGCATTATCAAAGTCATTCTTTATCAGCACATCTGCAGAGATATCCTCAAACACACCTAATTGCTTGCTTCCTTTTCCACCCTCCCAGTTAAGGTGAACCCTGGCCAAAGGCATTTGGAATGTGGTCCCTACTGAAGCTCTGACTGGAGTGGACTGCCTAAGCAAGTACTGCTCCTCTCTTACCACCGCAGGCTTCACAATGGTTATGTCAGAGGCTGTGTCTCTCTTAGCAGTGGTCTGTCTTCCATCCACTAAGATAGTATATAAATTCTGGTGATACCCTGGTACCTCTATTGTCTCCAGATAACTTACCACTGGCATACTGTTATTCTTACTTGCTGGCTCCCACATCCTTTGTTCCCCACCTTGCTTCCATGGACATCTATGTGCTACATGGTCCCATGGGTTACATTTAAAAGATCTAACCCTTGATCCTGGCTGTGTACCTAAACTAGTGGCTTCCCCTCTTATTGGTGGACTCTGTTGGAGTGGCTTAGGCTGCCCATCATGGGTTTCCTTATATCCATGTGCAGCACTGGGTATCTCCTTCTTGGGCATTGATACCCTGCTTGATAAGTAGAGATCCTTTTTTCCCCAGCCCATCTGCAGCATTACACTCCTGGTCTGCCAAACAGATTCTCTTGTCCTCGGGCAAAGTGCTAAGGGCTTGTATCCTCGCCAAAAGGTCTGCCAGCCTTTCAAAAGTGATGACCTGACACCCACTCACGCACTTACGAAAATAAGTGCTTAACTCAGCAATATAATCATATACACTTTCATCTGCCTTGCAGCTATGCTCACAAAACTTTTTTTCTGTAAGCTTCAGGTATTAACTTAAAATATTGCAATAAATATTGCTTAACTTTATCATAGGATAAAAGTCAGTATCAGACACTTTAGGAACAGCATTTACAGCTTTACCATGGAACAAGGGGTTCAAGAACCATACCCAGAGCCCTTGGTCAACATTATACTCTTTACATACTTTTTCAAATATGTGAATGAAACTATCAAAATGATCACCCTCTGTCAACTGTGGAAGAAATGTACTGCCCTTTATTGCTTCTGGGGTTTGGTTATTCCCTTCCCCATTACCTCCATGACCCTGACGTAGAGTCAGCATCTCCCTCTCATGTTGATGTGGCTTCTTATTTTCTTCAGCCTCCAAAAGCCAGAGTCTCTCATTTTCTTCAGCCTCTGAACACTGCAGTCTCTCTGCCAATTCTAATTCAAAACGTCTGGCCTCCAGTTTAAGCCTCCTTAGTACCAGATGGATTTTTAAGCCCTCTGAGAAAAAGGTGAACTGTCCTGTTTTTGAATGCTGCACAGCCCCATCACCAGATTGGTTGTCTTCCTGGATGGCTGTCCATGTTGCAATCATGATTAAGGCTGAAATCATTTCTTCTTTAGTCAGGTTGGCATCCATCAATCCTTTTGCTTCGCACACCTTGGCCAACTGGTTCTTTGTCACCTTGCCATAATCCTCTGCCGACATCTTCACCTACTTTCCTGGACTAATCAAAACTAATAAAAAATAAATAAAACTGTTGTGAAAATGAAGTTCTGTATGTTTACTTTGTGGCTGCTGAAAGTACACACACCTTCATTGACAACTGCCTACATGCTACAGAATTTCAATTAAAATCTATACCACTGCTCACCAATATGTGACTTCCCTCCTGTGGCCCAGTAATCAAAGAGCCTCAATCCTCACCACTGACACCAGTGTGGGACATTCACTTGGAACAAAGATAGATACACAGTATTTCCATATGCAGTTCTCTGCACCAGTACAATTTCCCTTAAGAGCACATATGGAGCACACTCAGTCGTAGGGCTGGGTTTCTCTCTCTCTCTGTCTCTATCTCTCTCTCCAGGTCCCAAATAAGACTCTGTACTGACACAGCTGTAGATTTAAGTCCTCACTCAGCCAAGTGTTCTAAGCCAAGTCCTCGACCCTCCTCTCTGGGAAACCAGTGCTCTGTCTCCATACTCAAAGTAGCTGACACATACACACTCTTTGAGATTTGATTTTCACACACACACACACACGCGCACACACACACACACACACACACACACACACACACACACACACACACACACACACACACACCTGAGAAAGGCTGGCACAGATTTACCAGCTATGACACCTCTGCTCAGACTATAAGGTAGATACTGCCACCAGAACACTTTAAAAGCAGCTACTCTAAGGCTGTTACCAGGGTATCCAATTATACTTAGTAAAATTAATACTAATGAAAATGGTAGTGTTTGACCAATGCACCAAGGCTTCCAGGAGTGGCCACAGTGTAACCAAATAAATATAAATACTCTCAAAATTTATGCTATAAAAGACCAGCAACAATGAAATGTTTAAATATATTTAATAATAAATAATAAAAAACATGAAAAAACTAAATATCTATTTATAATAAACACCAGAGTTTCAATCACAGGAAAAATTAAAAATAACATCAATGGAAAGATTCACACAGACACAGAAAAACAATACTTAACTAATCTCACTATATTTATTTGACTGATCTAAAGAATTACTGTCCTCTAGTTCAATTACTAGAGCAAGGCAAGACGAAGTGGGTGAGTGGTCTTGTCAGTTCCAAAACAGAGTACTCTGAGACTTCTCTCTAAACTAGTATTAAAACATCATTTCAGTGCTGGATTACACAATGACATCACATACATCTGGTCAGCTGACTTCTGGTTTCAACACTACCCCCTTTACTGGAAACTGAACCAGAATCTAGCACATATGTGTCATAATACACACACACACATAGACTTTTCCAAGATGTGTTAAAATATCTGGAAGCTATGGAATTATTTCAAAAACTTACACCCTTCCAGGGTAGCAATTAGTTCACCTCTAAGGACAATACAGTAGGATTTCTAGTCCTGTTTTTTACAGACATTTTGTCTCTGGCTGCAATCAGAACTGTAAGATATAATCTTTATGGCCTAAACCAATTAATTTAAATTCATACTATTTTTCAAAGTTAGCTGAATTGAGATTAACCTCTTCTCTTCCAGTATCCTCTATTACAATATATTTATGTCACCAGTTACAATACAGTCTGACATACAAGTGTATCTCTTTTCTGTCCAACAGGACCCACATTTGGTACATTTTTAACACAAGCAGCTTTACAAATACATTTTCAACACAGGCACCTGCACAAAATCAGTTTGATATGCAACTGACATATAATTCTTTACAAAACCCCAGCTAGCTATGCTGGCATATGTTGCACATCCACTGTCCTACTTCTCCTGGCATAGCTGGCAATACCTCACACCATCACAGTCTTCTTCATCACTTATTTTGGAACCTTCTTCTATGTCCTCTTTATTATTTATTTTCTCAATTATTTTTTTTTTCTGTTTGTACTATTTGTAAAATGTTTTCTCTTTGTTCATTTTCTTCTTTCTTCTTCTTTTCCTTACTGTTATTTTCATTTTTATAATCCATCCCTTACTGTCTGATTTTGTTACATTTATAACATTTCAATTCACATTTTTTATATTATGTTCCATTTCCCCACAAATATAGAATTTTCTTTTGTCACAATTACTTATCAAATGTCCTTAATTTTCCACAAAAATAAACTGTGCCCCCAGTATTTTACAACACTGCTATTCCCTCCACATTTATTGTGCTTGATATATGTATACATTTTTCTCTAGTTTTAACACAATATTACAATCTCAGGCACCAGTCCCTAATTAATAACAATAAATGCTCTTATCTCAGGTACTTTTACACCCAAATAAGCTATTTAATTGTCCCACACTTCATACCTCTCCGTTTGTTTTTCTTCTTTACTTTGAATCCTAAACAAGTACTTCCATTTTTCATTTTCTTCTGCTTTCTTTTCTGTTACTCCACATTGCCTTCTTTTAGTTTCTCTGCATATGTTTTCTTTTCCATCTTACCACTATTATTTTGGCTTGCCTCTGTATCCTCCTTTTGTAATTTCTCCATAATGTCCCCGCTGGAAACATCTCCTTCATTTTCTGTCTGACTCTATACCACCATTTCTTTAAGTAAATCATCCTGAAACCCTCTCAACTGGAGGGTTGTAATTATACAGACATCATTTGTTGACTCATTTCTATCAAACACTTCTTTGAAACATTTTCTCAGAATCCTGCACACACTTTCTGGTAATAGCATTTGCTTTCTCCTTCATTTTCACATCAATCTGTCATTTCCTTCTCTATCCAGCTGCCTTCCTGTTTGTCTGAGTTGCCTCTGCACATAGAACTGAAATTGTAAGTGCCCCTCCAAAATGCGTCCTACAAACAACAACAAAGAGTAGGGTTTTTTTACTGATATATACATTACATATTATTTACATCTGTTTACAAATCTCCATACATTATAAACTTCAGTTTAAGCATTCCCCCACTCTTTTATCCACAACCAAAACATTATTTCTTTCCAAAATCTTTGTCAAAGTCCATTTTCCATTGTATTTAATTTCATTTAGTCTCTCATTCCATATAGTACATGAAGCAGAAAATATTACTCTGTCTATTTTCTTCATCTCTTCCTGTTTATGTGCACGATAATAACCAAATTCTATTATGTCCATATTTGTTTTCAAATTTTAACAAACTTTTCACCTTATTATCTTTACATATTTCTTTCCACAAATGATTAACTCTTTCACATTTCAAAAACACATGCTCAGTAGTCTCAAACACTCCACATTTATTACATATTCTATCTTCCTTTTTTTTTTGTATGTCATATTTGCCTTAACCGGCAATTTTCTAATAGACAATCTCCATAAAAAATCATTACATTCTTTAGTCTTTTTATAGTTATTATATCTCATCATTGTGGCTTTTTTCTTATCTATTTATAAATCTTTCCATGGATCAATACAATAAAATGCTTCCATAACGCTTAAGTATAATTCCTTTCTATTTTTCTCACATGTATTCTTTTTTTATTTCCCATAACACAATTTTGTTTTGATACTCTTTCATTTCTTTATTCATAATGTTTTTACTTAATTTTTAACTTCCATTCCTTCCCACAATTCTTTCTATTTATAATTTAGTATCATCTCTATCAAGTTTTAATTTTCCTTCATAATTCCTTTTAATGCCTTATATAAAATTAAAGATGCTGCATGTACTATTGGGGTAATTAAACCCAAACCTCCTTGCTCTTCTTTCATATACAGAATCCATCTTTTGACTGGATTCAGTCTACAGCCCCATATAAAAGAGAATATAATCATCATTAATTCATTGTCATACTAATAGGAATCTTATAGATGTTAGCAACATAAGCAAATTTTCCTTTTACCATGGTGTTCAACAGGTGTCCTTTTTTTCTATATGAAAATCTATATTATTTCCAAAAATTAGTCATATCCTTTACTTCTTTGAGTACATTATCCCATTGTTGTTGTCTGTATTAATTTCTTCCAAATGTTATTCCTAAAATATCTATATGTTTTTCATTGACCTCAACACCTCCTATCATACCTTCAAAAAACAATTCCTTAAATTTTCTTCTTATTTATACTTAAACCATTTTTTTAAATTTATACTTAATTTTTCATTTGCTTTTTCAAGCCATACTTTATTTTAACAATTACTATAATATCATCCACATAATTATACATTATTAGCAATTGTACTTCCTTCATCATTTTGTATCCAGCACTACTTGACAATTTATTAATTTCCTTCACTATTACATTCATAACTAATGAGAAAAATACACTACTAGCTGGGCAGCCCAGTTTTAGTCTACATTCTATTTTTATTTCTTCCCCAATCCAGCCATTTACATTTAGTTTCACATAGTTCCTTTCATAAACAGATTTTATTATTGTAATATTTTTGCTTACATTATATGCCTGCAAAATTCCCCATAATGATGTATATTGAATATTATCATAAGCTTTAATTATATCCTTCACTTCTACATTTTTGTTTATATCATCAGTTATTTCTGTTATTATCCATAATAACTCTTGACTTCCTTTTCTTCCAAATATATTTTGGTCATATATTCTATCCATTTTTTATGTAACCTTTTTGTTATCATTATCATAAAACATTTTATAATCTGAACTGCTCAATGTTATAGGTCTCCATTTTTTTCTCCTCTTTATTTCCCTTTTTAAATATAAATTTTACAGCTCCTGTACATATCACTTTCTATTTAATTCCAGTTTCTAACCATCCATTTATAACTTCTATAAAAAATTATTTTTTGCCACTCTTTCATTTCTTTCTACATACCATATTCAATTCCATCCAATCCTGTTGCAGAATTCATGTTAATATATTTTAGAATTTCATTCAATTCTTTCATGGATATTTCTTCTTCTAGATACTCATTATCTTCCTTATTTAATTTTTCACCTTTATAAATTTGTTCTATGTTTTCTTCTCTCTTAACAGATACTCCAAATACATATGTTTAATTATTTTGTATATTCCTTCTTGCTGTCTTATTTGCTTACCTTCCTTATTTTTTAATTCTCTTATTATTTTCTAATGTGGTGCTACATCTTCTTTCTTTCTTTCCTTGTAAACAAAATCTTGCTTATACAACAAGTTTTTAATTTTAATTTGATTCATTTTATATATTTCTCTTTCTTTTCCATAAAAGGAATTTTTCTTCTCTAATAAGTCTCTAAATGTTTCTTGACTTAATATCTTATATCTCTCTTTTTCTTTTCTTCTTTTCTTCCTTATATATTCTAAAAATACTTTTTTTATATTTCCCTTTAAAATTAAGCCACCAAACTGTCCAATTCTCATTGAACTCCCTCATTGTCATATGATTATTCCATAATTTCTCAAGTTCTTTTTTCTCTTTTAAATTAATTCATTTTCATGAATTCTCTTTATTCCTTTTCCTGTTCTCATATATTCTTCATTTTCCTGTACTTTAATCCATATTGCCACATGATCTGAAAATCCAGCATACTTAATTCCTTTTTTCATAACTTTTAAACTATCAGATATTAAAAAATAATCAATTTCTGCCCTAATTTCATTCCTTTTATAGGTCCAGTGGTTATTCTCCCATACACTTAACTTTCTACTTCTCATAATTTCTTTAGCTATTTTAGCATCACAATTGCTCTTATTTTTCCTTAAATTACAATTAAAATCAACCATCACTATAATGTTCATATTTACCCAAACATATTCAAGAATATTTTTTAAATATCATTTATCTCTCTTTTTTGTTACATATGCATATAAAGCTATAATTCTATATACATATTTTTTCCATCTCATGTCTATTACTGTAGCTCATCCTAGTTCCACTATGGTTATATCTAATATTTTAATGCTTTCTTGACATAATATACATATGCCCGAGTGTGTTTCTTTCCCCATTTTTCAAACTACCACACCATTCCAAAGTTTTTCAGTTTGTGTTCTGTCTTCCTCTGTTAATAATCTGATATCTTCTAAAACAATAATATGTGCATCTACTGCAGCACACCATTGTAGTATACCTATTCTCCTTTTAAGATTTTTCATACTGTTCACATTTAAAGCTAATATTTTCATCTTTTAAGAATAGTTAGTATAATAAAATGTTTATCCCTTTCCTTTCTTATTTTCTCTAAGCATTATGTTTTTGAATTTTCTTTTCCTTTCTTTAACTCTTTTCTCTATCAAATTATTTTTATTTCTCACTGTGCACCAATCAGCTTCTTCCTCACTTGTCTCCTCTGTTTCTTTTTCCTTATTTTCTTTAATGTCATATATAACCTCTTTATCAGTTGCATGTTTTTGTACATTTTCTTGTAATACACATTCTACTATCTCTTTATCTTGTATAACTTCATTTTCATTTTCTTGCACGTTCATTTCACATTCTAGCCATGAATGACCAGTATTGCCACATTTATTTGCACTTTAAATCGCATTTTTGCATTATGCCCTGTTTTGCTACATAAATAACATCTTTTTATCACATTCATTGATTAAATGATCATTTTTTCCACAAAAATACCAAGTGTTTGGTTGACCCCTGTATTTCATATAACCCATATTACCATGAACATTAATAATACTAGGTACGTGTATAACATTATCATTTTCCATTTTCAGTATTACTCCAGATTCCCATCCCCCAGTCCATAGTCTTCTTTCATAATATATTTTTATAGTGTCCATTACTTCTTTACATATATTTAACAAATGCTCTTTCAGTTCTTTTGCTTCAATATAAGTTTAAAACTGGATCATTATTCTTTTTTGTTTGTTTGTCTGTAAAAAGCTTGCACGACATATTCTGACTATGGATAAATATTTTTCTTTTGTTCATATGCACTCAAATAAATTTCCATGGCTTGCCCAGTCTCAAATATCAAGTCACAAAAAGTCTCTTTATTAATTAAAATGAATGCTCTTACCTCTTTTGCTTTGACACCCAGAGGTGCTATCACAGAGTCCCAAACGTTATACCTGTCCAAACTTTCTTCTTTTGATTCATGTACTGTGTACTTCTTTCTTGTTTCTTTTATTTCTTCTTTCTTCTTTGCTCCTTCTCCCACGGTTTGTGCATAAGTTTTTGTCTCTTGAACTTTTTCTGGCACAGTCTCTTCTTCTACTTTTTCTTCTTCTATTTTCTCCATGATGTCACTCCATGAAATTGCTGCTCCACTTTCTGGTTCACTTTAATTTACCATTTCTTCTAAATAATCATCCCACAACCCTCCAGATTGGAGGGTTGTAATTATGCATTTCTCAGAGGTAACTGTCTCTCCTTCAAACAATCTCCTCTGAAAGTTTTACTCTGAATCCATCTGTGTTACAGCTACAATCTCCTTTTCTTCCAATATCACTGTTTTTTCTCAACCCATAGCATCAGAAAAAAAACTTCTGGTACTGATTCTATCATTTCAACTACATTTTCATCAACTTTCACTTCATTTCCAGCCAAAGATGAATCAGCCATATTTCTCCCTGTTCCTCCTGACTGCCTCCATGCCTGGGCAAGAAACAGGAAGTCAGGGTGTGTAACAAACAAATCCTTCTCCTGACTACTAAGAGTAGGGGAAGTTCCCTCATGCCCTTGCAAAATTTCAGCTAGTCAGACTGAATTCCACCTTGGGTATCTGCTGTACAGAGGACACTGGCCTAGTGGGAGTAACATAGCCATCAAAGAGTAAATAAACAAAAATAGTCATAAACATGTTCCAGTATGCAAAGCATATGCTTAGAATAAACTGTAAACCATAATTAATGTGGAGATGTTACATAATCAACATGTATGACAGAAAAATAATGAATCATCTGATGGCCTGCTAATGCAAGGGGGTTGTTTCCATTTTAGCACTGAAGACCAGGGTTTGATGAATTATCATATACCAATAAACAAATAATAAAAATGTGAATAATGCTAGTTGAAAAGGGTGTGATAAACTGGCCAATATCTTGCTTTCCCATCTTGGAATGCAGGAGTTTGATTACGGTATCACCTTCTTCATATGGGTCTATATTACATCCTCAAATAACCTCTTCAGCTAATGCCTGTTCACTGACCAATAAACAGCAAAATCCATCTTCTTTGAATGGCCATTTCTGCAAATTGTTTCCTAAGGGAAAAATCGCTTGGCCAACCAAAAACCAGACAAACTTTCAAACCCTTCAAAGTGGGGGGGTTTCCCTCCACACCCCCCAATGAGGGTGGCTGTGCCTCCCATGCCCCCCTAACTAAATATGTCAACTTTGAGATTGCACTACAGTAGGGAAAAGGGCAAATTCCCAATAATGGCCAAGCATTTTTTTCCCCTAGGAACACATTTGATGAAACGGTCATTTATGTGAGTTAGATTTTTTTGTTTATTGGTCGGCAAACAGGGATTTGTTGAAGAGGTTTTTTGAAGTTGTAATATAGACCCCTTCATACACTTATTAAATTACATCTTGATGATTTTAAAGAGTACAACTGTGTTTCAAAACAGTAACCCAAGACCAGGAGTTAAATTATGGAAAGCATCTTAAAATACCCAATAGTATATAGTATCTATTGGGGGATGTCTGTAAGAAAGGAATTAACCAATAACTCATGATTTTTAATTTCTCCAAATCTTTTGGGTTTTTAATACCATGACAGGAATGGACCCCATTCCTTAGTCAAAGTATGATTAAAGTTCATGAAATTAGCATTGTTTGAATCTTTGATGTCAGCCAGTAGTGCTCATCGCAGCACACACAATGTGCCCAGTAATGACTCCTTCTGCAATTCAAACAGCGCTATATGTATCGGTAATATAGTTAAATACAGTTGTAGATTCTTTTTTCATAAGACCCATTGCTCCTAGTACTATTGGAACTGTCTGGATATCTTTCTTCCACATTGCTTTCATTTCTGCCTGCAAATCCTGATATTTTATGATTTTGTGTCACTCTGTACGTAAGGCACTGTAGTCACTGGGTGTTGTGATTTCAGTGATCAATGCTACTTTTGCCTTCTTTTCATGGACCACTATATCTGGTTTTCTCGCATTTATCTTTTGAACTGTTGGTAATAGGTGATCCTATCTGATGTAGACGTCATTGTTTTCTATGATGCTTTGTGGCCTCATGTTTCCAGTGTTTTTCAGCTACTTTAATATTATAATGTTTGCACAATCCTCAGTGCAACAGTCTTGCCACATTATTATACCTTTCAGTATATAGTCTTTCTGCCATTAGTATGTCACAACCAGCAACAGGGAGTGCAACTGTTTTCAATTCTGTTTTACAAAACATACATTTGTCTGTTTTTCCCACATGTTCAATGGACTTAGTAAACCAAAGTGTACGTAGTCCACTATCTTGGCCCGTCAATATTAACCTTTCATCTTTTGGTTTGAATTTGCCTCTCCTTAACCATTCCTGCATTCAGTCCTAATCAACATGAGACTGTCCCAGGAGTTTTCTACACTTACAACTATATTTATACATTTTCCATATTTCTTGCCTTTTTATCTCATCCTTCACTTTATATTGTTTCATTGGTTTTTGGCACATTCAGTTGCTGCCTGATTTTTATCTACTTCTGGTTTGATTTCCATTCCTGCTTGATGCCAATATGTTTCTGTTAGACTAAGCAGGGAATTCATCTTAGATTTATTCTCCTCATGTTTCAAAACTTTCCCTATGTTTGGGTTTTGTGAGATCAGCAGATGTGTATGCAGTCCCATGACTGCAGATCTATACATGCAATCAGTTTCAAGGAGGTCCATACCTCCTCAGAACAGAGAATATATAATCTTGGTATGCACTGATTTTTATGCATCATTTGAGCAGCATGAAGCATCCTACTTGTTTTCCTGTCAGATCTACCCAGTGTCTTTTGGGGCCTGTCAATCACTCCAAAACTGTAAGTAAGGACAGGAAGATCAAATTGGTTTATAATTTGAACTTTGTTCCTAGAGGTCATCCCTGTTTTCAGGATTAATTTGCATCTTCTAAAATATTCCTTACTGAGTTGTATTCACATTTGTTAATGTTTTATTGTTGATTCT
The DNA here is from genome assembly GCF_019279795.1 of Protopterus annectens. NCBI lineage: Eukaryota > Metazoa > Chordata > Ceratodontiformes > Protopteridae > Protopterus > Protopterus annectens. Next base: position 406,777,517 of record NC_056728.1, read on the forward strand.
TCATCAGTTCTCAAATAAGTATACACTCCCTCTTGCACAAGTTCTTTTATATCACATTCTTGTCCCAAACTGATGTTTTCTTGGTGCTGCAGCTTTCCTGCTTTAAAAGTTGCTTTTGCAAGACCAAAGGACATTCTTATATCATCTGAAAAAGTTTTGACTACTTGTAGTTGTGCTTTCAGTTAGGGTGGCCACAGTGGTGCAGTGGTTAGCGTTGCCACCTCACAGCAAGAGGTTCCCTGGTTCAATTCATGGCTGGGCTGCCTTCTGTGTGGAGTCTGCATGTCCTCCCTGTGGTCATGTTGGTTTCCTCCGGGTGCTCCAGTTTCCTCCCACATCCCAAAGACATACTGTAGGTGGATTGAACACTCCAAATTGGCCCTAGGTGTGAGTGTGTGCATGCGTGTGTCTTCTGTGGAAGGTTGGGTGCTGGGCTGGCACCTTGGCACTGTAAAACTCTACTGCCAATCATGAGCAGACGGGTTATCTGCTGTGGCAACCCCTAACAGGGAAAAAGCCAAAAGAAGAAGTTGTGCTTTCAGTTCCTCATCTGATGAGCTATACAGTTTTAAATCATCAACAAAGAGAAGATGAGAAAAAGGCTTTACACTTTGCTGCTTTCTGGGAGCTAAATTATAGCCATTACCTAATCTGTTAAGAAGACAGCTTAATGGTTTAAGGGCAAGGCAAAAGAGCAATGGTGACGGTCACCCTGGAATATCCCCCTTTGGATTTTTATCCCTGGAATAATAATTTGTCCTTTATCATGGCTTAACTGCAAAGTGGTTTGCCACTGTTTCATGGTCACTGTAATGTAGTTTATCAGTGTAAAGTATATCTTACACATTTTTAAGCACTCTTTTAACCATGAATGTGGGATACTGTCAAATGCTTTTTTGTAGTCTATCCATGCCATACTTAGATTCTGCCCCTTTTTACAGCTCTGCACTATGACTTTAACAACAAATGATCCTGTTCCATATGATTTCCTTTATTAACCTTTTGTTCTATCGCTATATTTGAGTTTTCTTGTAAATAAGTATAAACTCTGTCGGCATCAATTCCAGTGTATAGTTTATACGTCATCGGAAGGCATGTTATTGGTCTATAGTTTTTAGTGCAGCTTGCAGGTTCACTGTTAAGTAGGAGTATTGTTTTTTCCTACTGTTAGCCAGGCTGGTGGCTGGTCGAGGTGCGCATATCAATAGTTCTTACTCATGGCTAAATCTTTGTGCAAAGTTAATACTTTTAGGTAGATGTTAGGTACTGCATCTGGGCCTGGGTTTTTCCAATTAGAGTCTTTTCTTAACTTTGTTTCAGTCTATCTGGCCATTTCTTCATCCTATTTCATATCCTGTACATTTGAACATTTCATTCCTTCTTTTCTTCTTCTATCCATTTTGCATCTTTGTTATATTCCACAGGATCTTCATAAATATTTCTCCAAAATGTATCCATTTTGTCTTTTTTGGGTGGTCTTTCAATTCCTTTTACTTTGTTTCCCAGTTCTGTATAACATTTTTTGGGGTCATCACTAAATTTCTTATTTTGTACTTTTCCTTTATCTTTATTTGTGTATCTTCTAAGTTTTTCTGCTTGTGTTGATATTTTTAGTTTATTATTTGCAATAGTACATGACAGATACTGATCTGTTATAATACTCCCCATTGCTTTTATCATGTCTATCTTTCTGAGTATTTTTGTTGATCTGTTCCCTCTTTTGTCTTAATTGCTTTATTGTTTTCTCTATTCAATACTTCCATGATTGCATTCGATTTCTCCCCCATCCTTTCCCTTACTACCCTGTGTTCTTGTGGTAGGACTTTATGCATTATTAATTTGGCAGCACAGTCATATATCCTATTTATGTCTATTATATTGCATGAATCTCTATGGACAGTCATAATTACTGTGTTTATTTGTTTTATCAAACTTCTAACTTTTTGGGTTTTATTGCCTTCTGCAGTCTATTTCTTTCATTGATCATAATATGCCTATCCATTTCTAATAAATCAAGCAACTCTTTTATTAGATCATTTTCTTCTAATTTGAGTGCACATTCTTTGTTCGCCATTTCCTGCAGGCATTCTATAGAAAGTTCCAGAGCTTCTTCCTGTGCCACGTTCTCTTCTGTTTCACCCTGTGTCATCCATTGCTCTTTCTTATGGGAACTCACAGGTCTATCACTCCACAACATTTACTGTGTCAGAGTTGCCACATTTTCCTGTTCTTTCCCTTGCTGTATAGCTTAGACTGAACCTTTGTACTGGTTTCCTATGGGAAACTCCAAAATATCTTCATATGTCAACTGAATAGATGCTTCCTGCTTCACTGGTTTCTCCTTAATTTGGATGTCCATTGCTCTGTCCTGTTGTGTTGTTATCGGAGTTAAATTTCTACATTAAATCCTTCACTCATGCAATTTTGATAGTAAGAAAGAGGATACTATGTGGTAGACCACTGACTGAAAAAAAGAATTATAAAAAAAAATCCCCAAATAAATATTTAAATCGAAATATTCCCAGTGGGACACAGCTAACATATAGCTTACAGAAATATTAGTTTTGCAAGTATAACATTACAAAAATGTGATGACACAAGCTACTAAAAATGTCAAGTTGTTATACTGTAGAATCCCAGTAGATAAATGCCATAATAAAAGTACTCTAAAGTTTCCACAGAGCTTTGGTGTTCATTGGTAGGGATGTAACTACCCAATACTTATTCATTCATATTGTGAGAAAAAGCTAATTTGAAAATTAGACATTTATTTGTGAAAATGGTATCCTTCTTTTAGTTATCTCATCTGCTAGATTCTGACAATTATTTGATCACAGCCAACTGATCAAATGCATTCTGAAATTTCTACCTTCTTAATCCTACCATAAAACATAATGAACCTTACATGACTTGAAACAGAAGGCCACATGATACTTTCTACTTCTCAGAAGCAGCCATTAGGCCATCATGATACACCAGTTGTCATGCCAAACTGTGCTTCATTAATCATACATCTTTAGTAAAAACACTTCTTTGATTATTATTTTCAGCTTAAATTAGTCTGCCATTATGAAGAGCTGTATGAAGCTTTTATTGGTTTAGTCTGTTGTGCATTTTTGGTAGTAAGAATCAAGATCTCGTTGTTGTATCGTTCGGCTTTTCCCGGTTAGGGGTTGCCACAGCGGACCTCCGGTCCGCTAATGATTGGCAGTAGATTTTTACGTACCAAGTTGCCAGCTCTGATGCACAACCTTCAACGAAGGTACGCCCATTCACATGTCTCAACACAGAAGACGCTTTAGCTGAGAATCGAACAGGACAACGTCATACTATGAGACGACAACACTACCGCAGCACCACCACCACAGTATAAGCATCAAGATCTAGTATTTTAAGATTATTTAATAATTACTGACACCACTGAAAAGTTTTAATATGATTCTGGGCTGTCTAGCTTTGGTCATATTGTGTACAAACTGTACGGGTACAGAAACAGTTAATTGTTTTTATCTAACTAGAATGCCTGCAATATATTCAGGGTAAGTTTAAAATGCTGCACACTGTCTCTAGAATATTCATTTTAATTGGATGTAATACTTCTTTCCATGTCTACATTCCCATCATTTGGGATTTAAGGCACGCAAGATGAACTACAAAAGATAAATGGAAGACAATAACAGATCCACAGTTTTCTCCTCTGCTTTATTAATCAGTATTTATGCATTTTATGGGGAACTCCTGCAAACACAAGCATTGCTATGAGATATCCCTAAATGTGAGAATTTAATTCTGTCTTTGTGGCAGTTAAGAAAAATGCACATTAAGAATAGCTAACTGGGGACAATGTGACATTGAAGCATTTATTTCAGGATATGTTCACTATTTGTCAGAGCAGACCCATCTGTGTATTTTTTCTGAGAATGCATACAAGATAACACTTTCTCCAAAAAATAATCAGATTGTGTTTCATCACACATGGCTATCACACAGTGCTATTAAATGATATTTGATGAACTCTGAGACTTAAGTAAATCTATGGCTGAGAATATTTAGTTTCAGTTTGAAGCTACACGATTCACAAAGCAAGTATAATTTATGTTTTTAATACAGTTAGTAAAACAGAGAAGATTCTCTTCTTCAAGGATACAGCGATTCTTCTGAGAAAGGTAACATTAATTCTAATCCTTTATTAATAATCACAGCAGCACTAGTTTGTATAATTTACTAAATAACATCATAATTAGACATTACGCAGCTGCTATGATTTTATTAATTGGTTCACTAAATAAATACCAATAATCATTTTGCAGGTCAGGCAAGCTTAGATATTGCAACAGATTATTCACCCCTACCTACTCCTCCTTAATTTCCCTACCCGATCCGACATATTAGTAACCCAACCCACAATCCCTGACATGGTGGCCAGCCATTTTCTGATCCACAGGGTTCCTCCCCTTGTTCACCCTGTATTCTGCTGAAAACATCCAGCACAGCCCATTCAGATTCATGTCAGTTGGGTATTCTATGTAAACTCAGCTTCATCTCATCCTACTTGGATGGAGCACAACCTCACATTTGTAAAAAAATATGGCTTGCCATTGCTGTGGTTCTTGTTATACATGAACTGATTTCACATGCCTACTCTTGGAACTCTGTGTGGTATTCCAGTCCCTGACCTATGGTCATACTATTCCACTTATGTACTTAGCCTTAACCCTTTGTGCTGCTTATCAGAGCAGATTCTACCATTTTGTTAGAGCTTTTCAGTTCCCTTACCTAGACCTCCCTAGCAGTATCCCGGTCATAGACAACTTAATTAGCCATGCTCTATTCAGTGTGAAATCTCATCTTACTTACCATGCTGTGCGTGACCTGCCTACAAAGAATCATGTCAGAACTGTCACGTAGCTTCCTCCACCTCTCATCTGTATTTACCCCATTCCCTGCCTAGTCAAGGCCATGATGGCACAAGTTGGTAGACTAGCCCTGCCTACCTTTGCCCTATTTAAATTTTATGACTGCTGTAATGCATCTGACAAACTTTTCAGGATAGATAAAGCAAATTATTACCTGGCTAATGCAAGACATCTGTTCACGGCCTTTCTACCATGCATTGTTATCATTACTGAACATCAATGTGTGCCTTCTTGCTTATATTTTGGGTCAAACAGTATTTTAATTGCATCCCTGCCCTTAGAGATTAGACAAGAAGATGGTGTTGAGATGTTTAAAAAAGGAATCGACTTTTAGTGTGGAAAAAATGTATTTTGAACATTATGTTTGTTGAACGTGGTCAGTGTTATTCTAAAGTGATTCATGGCCCATATTAAATATTGCAAAATATCAGTTTCTACTATATCGCTGTCCTACTCCCATTTCTTATGTTTAAAAATCCTATAGTCAATAAGCTGACCATGTGATCACTGCTTCAAGGTTCAAGAGTCACTGCACATGGTTCTATAATAAAGGATATCTACAGCTGTTCTGGGTTTTCTCGTTATTTCACATTGTAACTGGCTAGCTGGCATCATTCCCCTATTCTTTTCCCTAAAAACATGTTCACACAATAGCAGGAGCATTATTATTTTCATTTAACCCTACAGTTATGTCATGCACTGTCTGATTTCTCATTTCACTGATGTTTAACACATCAACACCCACACACAATTTGCATTCTTAAGCACTTTCTGAAAAATAAACTTAAAAAAGCATAAGACAGATAAATGTAAATATTTTATGAACAGTAAGACATATCAAAAGTGAACAACTAGCATTGTTATTAGTAAGAAGCCTTCTTTACATTGATAATAGTAAGTCTGTTCATTGTCTGCCTATAAATACTATAATATATTATAATCCACATGATCCCCAATTATATTCTTTGCTAGACTTTCATAAAGAAATTCTACATATCTTGGAAACTGTGCAGACTAGAAATATATTATTAGAACATTTTTGTTTACCAGACAATACCTTTCATACAACAAGAAATTCATCTATTAGAGTATGTTTATTGAGATATTTATAGAAATATAAAAACATATGCTTAATTGCATAATTATCAATATAAATATCACTTAATATCTCTCAAGATGTGCATCTTACAATACAAATATAAAAGATATTTTTATTCAACAACATCTAGTTTCACCTGACGTCATTCAACAGTTTGCAAGTGACTTGGTTTTTGACGTATTAACTATAGAAATATTCTTTATTTTCATAATTAATAACAAACAAGTAGCCATATCTCAAGTATAGGGTGATATAAATGGACATGACGATGATACCCCTCAATTACATGTCCTACTTACTATTGTAGCACATCCTAGATTAACAATCTTAGTGCCATTTTGTTAATAGCTTCTTGCTCTTTCTAACACTGCATATTATTAGCTGGCAAGTTGCTTAGCTAAAGAAGCCAGACCCAAAAAAGGTCTAGACACAGTAAGGAGTTATGGGTGTGAACTGAAAATGTACAAAAAGGCATTTAAGGCTTGAATGGGTTAAATCAACATTCAGCAAATTCTTCAAAATCAGACCCAGTGAACTTCCACTAATATTTCACTTGAGCCCTTTGACTTACTCCTTGGAAAATATATGTCAAGTCTGGAATGCATGTTAGGAACCTGCACACAAAATTACCATAAAATTACATGATGCTTGAAAAGAAAAAAAAAAACTTCCTTGATGTAGCTCCTGTGTTTGAAAATACCACCTACCATGTTGCAAGCTTTTTAGTGCAAATACCCCCTTTAAAGCCTGTTTTTTTTCCATATTTTTAAGGAGTGAACCTGTTAAAATACACTGACAATCACAACCTGATGAGATCCTCTTTCATTGTTAAAGCTAGTTTGTCACGGTCCCCTTCAATAAACACATCACACTAAATAACATTTGACAACCTTTATTAAACTTCAATAAACATAACTTTATTGACCACTATTTTAATTGATTCATCTCAGCATAAACATCCATGCCACTGTTAACTAGGGCAGCATGACCTCGCTCTCCCTGACCAAATAAGCAGCATCCTTACTTCCACTCGCTTATTTTTATTTATGAAGCAGTGTCAAACCGCTCACTTTCATTTACCACCTCAGTGAATTAAACATCCACCCAAGTAAGCAGCGTCCTTACCTCCACTTGCTTACTTTTATTTATCAAGCAGTGTCCAACCATTCACTTTCATTTCACAGTTCATTCAAATTAACATCCAACACCAGAAGGGGAACAGAAGACGGACTAGTCTGCCCCTCTTTTCCACAAACTTATAAAATAACCACGCAATCCCCAATGCTCCAAAAATAGGTAATGAGGGTGGGTAGCAAGTTCAAGCAACAAATGTGAAACCTTGCCCAGTTACACTTGCATAAATCCCCTTATGCACTTCCTTACACTTACCTTATTTCCTTCCATTCCTCCAACTTTCCCCTTTAACCCTTGCATCCCCCAACTAACTTTCTTCCCCTACCCTCTTAATTCCCATTATTATTTCTACCTACCCCCACCTGAAGATGTTCCTAGACAAATTGTTTTTTTACCAAACCTCATTTCTGTGGAAAATCACTGTTGACCAACCTAAAATTATAACTGCTTTTTAAATGGTTTGGAACAATTCCAATGTATGAAAATTGTTGGCATGTGTTATTATATATGTGTAACCCTCCTCATGGCTGCTTCAACTTTAAGATTACTACTGCAAATCTGAAATCTGCCTTTTCAGCGACCTTGATTTTGTCCTACGATTGAAATCCACCCATTTGCATATAATGATGGCAGAGAAAAAAACAGCAAAAGGACAGCTGCTTTTACATCAAGTCTTTAGCATTTTCCTGTCCTTACCGGGTACTGCAGAGGTCTGACTAGCCACATGCAGAATTTGTGAACACTCTTAAAGCAGTCTGTTTTTTTAAGAATTGACAATTTAATTTACTATTAAAACCATGTTGGCAAATTTGTCTTTCAGGATGGTTTTGTGCTTTTGTCTGGTGTCTTCCTTCAACCCTTAGACTTGTTCTCTTCCAGTCAGGAGTCATGTCACTTTTTTAATAAAAAAGCTGGCATTATTTTATTGAAAACAGAGAAAATAATAAAAGTATAAGTAGCTTAGAATTACCATTGGTTTCACAGGCTGGTTTTCTGGAAGTTGGAGTACTTGTTGCAGATATGTAGGTAAAAAGGGGAGGATTGGACAGGTTTTTGGAATACATAGTAGTATTTAAACTGTAGTTTAACAATCATAGCCAACTATTATGGACAAAGTCTGTATGTCTTCTTTCTTCCATTGCACAGCCTTTGTTCAGCTTGAACATAATAATTGACTGCAGCTAATAAAGTAAAAGCAAGTCTTATTTATTATTCGGGAAAGTCCGATTTGGAACAAAGCCAGTTTTCGGCAGAGGCCTGGGGAGAAATGCATGTCTTTATAATGTGGGAGGAAACCCACACAAACACAGGGAAGACATACAGACTCTGCATAAAAAGGAACCCCGGCTGAGAACCAAACCGGAGAACCGCTTGCTGTGAGGCAACAACGCTACTGCTGGACCACTACACCATCTGCAATGTTTCAGTGCTAATAGGCAACCTTCAACTTAAAGTAAAGTCATAATAACCACCATTACTTTAAACTGGATGTTACTTTACCTGCCTCCACTGAATGTAAGCTAGTTTTTTGACAGTCACTCAAATAGGAAAATGAGGAGAGCATGCACTGTTGTTGATACGCTGGTGCATTCTGTAGATAGTTCACACATGATGGAGGGGTCTGTCTGTGGAGTTTGTAATATCTCAGATCCTTGCGCCTTGGAAAGTGTGCATTTTGTGTATCACTAGTTTGCAGTGTTCACCAGTCAGAAGATGTCAGTCAGTAATGGCCTTTAACAATGATTTTGCCAGCATTCATCACACAGCTCAGAATTTGGTACAGTGGTACTGAATATAAAGAATGAATATTCAACTGCTTGCAGCACAGTATTGTTTTATGAGCAGATGTACAGTTATCTTTGTTTACAACTGTTACTTGTCTTTTATTCAGGTGTGCCAACCCTAACTTTATGCAACAACATTTGGTATTTTAGAAAGTTTTAGCATTAACATACAGTTTCTGTTAACAAGTACAACTACATCACAGAGAGAAAAATGAACACTTGATGGTTCTGCTTTCACAGAGTTTTTCACACTTTTTATAAAATCAGAAAACAAACTTTGTCAATGAAGTGAGCACTCAAGACAGTATACCAAGACCATAAAGTCAGTCATTCCAAATCCCAAAACCCCAAAACCGTGAAACACAAAATCACAAACATATACACACCTTACACCACACAATACATACATCATCCAACCCACACTACAACAGACCAACAAACAAAACACACACAAACACAAAAATACAAGCCCTCCTGCACCCCCAACATCCCTCTACTTATATATACTAACTCCGAGATCGCATCAAACAGAAAAAGACAGCAAACTCACCACTGCACACTCTACAGTACCCTTGCATACACACTTCACAAGTATATGAACACCACCACTTTCAACACTTAAACATTCATACTTTCACCTGCCTACCCTAACCCACACATAAAACTTCCAAACACACTCACATACACTCAAACACATGCCTAAAACCCAACAAAATACCCACTTACCTTACATACCAGCTAAATCCACACACTACACAATACATCCTGCACATACTACATTCAGCGTCAAATACCGGAACACCATAACCGTGAATTTGACATTTACGGATTTGCGCTTATGGAGTTTCAGGATTTTATAAATTCTACTTTATGGTCTCAAGATACTGACATTTGAGATTTCAGTATTTCAAAATTATAAAGTGGAACCGTATATATATATATATATATATATATATATATATATATACATATACACACACACACACACACACACACACACACACACACACACACACACACACACACACAAGACCAGCCTGGTGTTCATTCCAAACCCTGTGTTCAATAGGGCTTGGAGAATAATCTGCCTATAGCAGTACAGCCCCTCTCTCTATACATGCCATCCTCTCTGTCAACCCTGTTGGATGAATGACCTGCTAATCATACTTTAGAATCCTGAGTCATCATCAGGACTTTATCCCTTTGTACCACTTGTCTAACTATGACTTACAATAATTGGAATTTTTAGCATACTAATGTAGGTAAAAATTATATGCTAACTGCAGTTGTAACTTACATTGGAGCTATAACATTGTGGGACACGCTGAATCATTGAAATAGAAAGATAAAGCCCTGACTATGGCCCAGATGACCCAGGTTTGATTAGCAGCTTGACCAGCTGATGGAGTGGCAGGAAGGGATGTGCATGCCCATCCTGGGGTGGGAGCACTTGTCACTGATGCTCCCTAAGGGGAGGCTTGGTCCAGAGAGGGTAGTTGCCTTTGGCCATAGTCAATGAGCATGGGGACAAGGAATGGGAAACTGGTGGGACATATAAAAAAAATAACACCCACACTGAAGCACAGATGGTTCAGTTCCCAGGATGCCTTAGAGTCCATGACAGGCCCCTGCAAGTACCTGAATAGTCAGGGGATAGGAGGATGGCTGGTAGACCTGGTGTGGATGTGGTGAACTGAAGGCCAGGCTAGTATCATAAGGTCCAGGAGGACACAAAAATAAAAAAAACAACATGGTTGGAAGCAAAGTATCAGCAGCTAGAAAACTGATATTGTGTTTATAGTTGTTGCATTGTTCAGCTTTGCTAATTGTGTATATCATACACAGAAACATAAAAACAGCATTTTATTTTTATTTACTTTTTTATGGGTGTATTAGCATGTGGTTCAAAAGAGTGTCATCCAATGGTGGAAGACAAGTCATTGTTTAACTCAATTTCATTTATACATACTACATTGAAGCTGGCAGTATGGTGCATTGCATGCATGCTTTGTACTGGGAATTATATTGTATGCTGTGTCAGCCCTGGTCTAGGTTATACATTAATATCATATTACTACCTGCTTGGCTCAACTTATCACAGCAGAGTTCTCCTGATCAGACTCTTACCAATGTTTGAAAATTTCTGGATAATTTCACAGAGGAGACATCACTTGTCTTCATGGCTGAAGCAGCATGGTCTAGTGCCACGTCTATATATGGTAGACATAAGGTACACAGAAGCCTTCTATAGATACACACTACTAGGAATATCAGAGACATCTCACCAGTATGTGTGACTGTGCTAGCCACAGGGAAACAGTTCACTGACCATCAGACTCTAGTCAAGTTTCATCCTTTATACCAGAAGAGTAGCTTTTACTGTCTCTTACAAGCAGGTAGTATGAGATGGATATTCTCCATGCTCCTTAGGGTGTAATGTACATGTCCTGTGATCACATATATTACATGCACAGACATCAGTGTGTGCATATAGCTGTGCTCATTTTATAGCAGTGGCTATTGCCACCACATCCATAACTACTGAAACCTTCAGGCATGGCTGATGAGCATGAGCTCCAATGAGCAGACAGACAGACAGACAACAGGTACATATACAACATGCAGTACACATATCCTTCATCAAGCAATGGCCATAATGCATAGTCATTCAGCAGCAACTTGCCTGGATCCAGCAGAAATCAAAGTACAAACAGCAGGAACTGATGGTCCCCCTGAGGCTGGTACTCCAATCCAACTCATTCAGTGAAGGAATCCCGGTAGTGCAAAAAGGTTATACTGAAATCTATTTCAGTAAACCTGAAACAGCAGGCAAACACCTCTGTATCCTTCATGTTGGAGGAGACTCCTACACCCTCTAAATTTTATAACTCTTTGGTCACACAACAGTCAGGAAAAGAGCAAACTCGACATCTAGAGAAAGTGGTTTTCAGCATAATCTATTCACCATATTGGGAACTCATAGAATTTAGTCACAGAACAGCTGTCATGTTTCCATCTCATTCAGCCTGTAGCCACACATGTGTTGTCCAGTATGAATTTCTGTGCTATGTACTCTGTTTCATTTTCATTTTAATTCATTTTTTGTTAATTGGTTAGGTCAGCTGGTCTCAGGACCAATGGGCCTGACAAACCATATAATCTCATTCCCAGTACAAAGCATGCATGCACATATACTACTGTTTTGCTATGATTAGGATCTAAGATAAATCAAAAAAGTAGACTTATAAACAAATGTAGGTGCACAATGCCCCATATAGCTGTAATACCAGTGAGTGACAACTACTAGTACATGACAACTCTACAATATATTGTATATAGTTTTTATATAGTTATATTAAACACAGTACAAAATTACTTCATAATGACATTTTTTATATATGAAAAAATAAGTACTAGATAACATAAGTAAGTTTATCACAGGCTGTAGGCAAACATACCTTAAAGGGAGCAGAATTGCAGATAATGCAGGCCTACACTTATATACACAGCACTGCCTAAAGAGAAATACGGTTCTAGAGAAATCTAGAAAAAAATAGACTGCTAACACAAGTCCTCACTAATGACAAAATAAGTAATGTGGCATGTAGTTTAGCTAAAATTGCAGAAGTACCAGTGTACATGAATTAAACAGGACTCCCTGGCAGAAAAATAGAATGAATGCATTGAAATCTTTAAATAAACAGGTCACCTCATATCATATTCTGTTTTCTATTATTTATTTACATTTGTGGGGCATTAACCCATCACTGAAACTCTACAATTCTTCTCAAAATAACTCATTTGCTACTTCAAGAAAGGTGAAAACTTGGAAGAACCTTCATAGAGCAATCAGATGAAAGATTTTTGTTTTTGTTTTGTTTTACGATGAGACATGAACATGGATGTGGAAGAACAACTGTCTTTTCACAAGTGTGACTAGACAAGAACACCTAGGGTCATTCTACCATGTTGTACTACATGTAGAAACTGAGCATTTGCCTGGTCTGCTCCTCCTAATTGTATTGTGTGGCATGTACATTTGTGGCAAAAATCCACATCCTGCCTCTAATCCAGGAGAGCTGGCATTTGTATTAGTCTGAACGATGAATTGGTTTGCCAGTGGGTCTGAGATGGATAGAGGTGAACAGTTGACTATTCTATAAGGGGTCTCTAATATCATATTTTATTTTATCTAGGATGCATTTACCTGCAGTTTATAATCGGTGAACCCATTCCATATGCTATTGAAGTCTTCCTACAGTAGCCTTTGTAGTCTGGGTGAGTTGTTAGAAGTCCAGAGAAGGAGAACAAGATGGCGAATAGCACAGAACATCATACGTATGTTGTGAATGTCCATTGCTAATGAACCGAGACTAAAAAGGAAGAAAACATTTACAAGGATTGAGTATTATGGCCCTGTGAAGGTGCAGTAGATTGCAGAGAAAACTGAGTTGTTATTTTTGAAAAAATGGATTTACTGTGGAGGTAGTTATAAGCCAATTTAACAGCTGTTTCCAAAACCAGAATGTGATATTTGTTTTACAGCAATAGTGCAATGTGTATAACTGAATGCCTTTTTTCAGCTCTTCAATAATATCTCCTGTTAGAAGTCCCTTAATATGTTATGCTTTTTATGCAGTTGCATCAGTGTTTGCTCTTGCTCTCTGTTCTCTGTTTCTGCATTCTTTTATGTGTCACTGTCAGCACCCACTTGTACTGTGCTGTCCAGCTGCCAGTATTACAATAAATTGATATTTAACATAGCAAAAGCAGGAACATATATGATGCTTTCAGTAGTGCATATGGAAACCCACCACCTCAGTCACTCAGACACCAAAATGACCTCTTCAGCATATGCATTCCAGCACAACACATGCCTTAAAATAAATTGCACCTGTCCACAGCAAAACTTTGCGGATGTTATTTGGCTATCAGGACCCAGGTGGTAAATGTCAGTGGCATCACCTACAAGATCCATATACATACGCCCTGCGATTCAATAAACTCTGTGCAGGAATAGTGATATTCCTGCATGGAGTGGTTCGTGTCCATGTAGCCACAACAGTGTGCCTTGCATATTCATGAAGGCGTTCTGCTGTTTAAGCTACATGGACTAAACCATGAACGAGTGCATGGACCACGAGCATGCCCCCTGCACTCAGAAAGTGTCTTACGGCACTTTCTAAACCTGATCCGGCATAATATTAAAGAATTTCTCTAATATTATGCCAGTATTTCAGTGACTGTGGACACTGAAATGAAATAAATTAATTTCAGTGTCCTAGGACAATGAAATACATACAGGAGCAGGAAACCAATGCAGGGGGTGTGTGACAGGTTCTGTGACACACTCCCTCATTGTAAAAGTGGCGTACGACACCTCACAATCTCCTAAAGCAGGAAATGTGGCCAATGCCACAAACAATGGTGGGAAAAAGCCCTAGAAAAGGACACTTCTGAAATATTGCCCTCACAAACTTAGAAAGTTGATAGAAAGCAGGATATGTATTAGCATGAATTTCTGAAGGACAGAAGCCTGAAAGCCAAATGTGTGCCATTATTTCCTGACTGCAGTCCTCAAAGACTTGCTGGAAGACCACTATACTCACTATATAACATAATAATATAATAATATTATATATTTTTTTCTAGGCTAAGGAATGTTTAAGCATAGCTAAGTGGGTGGGCGCATTATGGCCCTCTGGTTACCATAGCTTAAATATCCCATAGAAGATAAATGCAAATATGCAGCTGAAATCCCCAAGCTGAGATAGTGTAGTGGTTAGAGTCCTGGCTTTACATGCAGGTGTTCATGGTTCGAGTACCAAAGCAGGTGAGTTATTTGTATATGGCAAAGCAGTGTTAAAATAATGTTTTTTAAACTTAATTTATGTAGTAACTGTTTTTTGTCAACCAGGGTAGTGTAGCTGGTGTAAAATGTAAGTGTGAGTGCATATAACATGTGAAGCAACTCATGTACACAACAGTGTCCTATACAGTATAGCCACACCCCTTACCAATGCAAGGAAAGCACATAGAGGGATGTCATGTAAAGTAAATCATATACACTTAATAAATGAAGTCAATATTCTGATATATTTAAAAAATTAAACGTGAGCAATGGTTAGCAATGCCCAGCTATGCTTAGCAGATGTAACCGTTGCTAAGACGTGAATACTAAACAACAGGTAGCTCAGCTAAGCAGATTTGCGCACTGTTAAACAGCACTCAACAACTTCCCCTTTAAGCAGTGTTAAAACCAGCTTAGCAGGTTTGCACACTGCTTAGCAGAGTTTAGCCTTTTCAAAATGGTCCAATGACAGCAAAGGGTGGGAATATCACACTATTTAAATGGCGCAGGTGGGAATACAGCCATAATCTGTTATAGTTCATCTGTGCAGATACAATGGCTGGTGTAGGAGAGGAAGTGCACTTTCAGGTGCAATGCTGGAACATTCAGGAGTTGAGGGATATGGCTGGACTTCTAGTAAAAAAAATGAGGAGAGACTGCTGCAGGGCCAGTACCAAGGCTCCCAATACAAAGCGGAGGCCTGGGACCATCTCACACATGAACTCACCAATGCTACTGGTATCCCCTGGATTGTTGAGCAGGTATGGCACCATTATACCAATCTAAAGCATAGGAAGGAGGTGCTCTTGGACCAGCGGATCCAAGATGAATGGGACCGGAATGCTCCAGTAGTGTTTAAGTATCAGTATCAAGTAGTTTGTAGCAAATACTAGCCTGAGAATATGATAGACAGATATGTACAATTTGTGCTTTTCTCCCTACAACTGCAGCAGAGAGGGCTATGAAGGTCAAAGCCCATGGTGACAGGCTGCTGAGGCTGCGCCAACAGGCTGATGAGTTCAAATCGATTTTTCAGTATATTGTTCAAATAGCTAAGCAGGAGTACATTGCTTACTGCTAGTAGGTATATTGTTACTGTGTGAACTGAATAAATAAAATGCTTGACTGACTTATATTAATATACAATAAAGACCCTTACAACAAACTGTTCTGTTTATTCTGGTATGTTGTTGTAGACATATATAGAATGTATACAAGTTCTTCACAGCAAATATGGCTGTGGCAGCATACATTAACTGAGGTTGATCTGTGAACAAGCTGTTAAGAGAAACTGTAGATGGTGTAGTTGTAAAACGAGATATAAATTAAATGTGAAATATAAACTGCACTAAGTTCTGAACCCTGAAAAGTAATATGTAAAGTATCAAAGTGTGTTCCATGCAACATTGCCTTGTGTTAACCTTTGCTTTCCAGATTGTAGTAATCCAAAGGAGTAATGCACAGTACAATAATGATCTGTCATGCATGCATCACAGGATTACAATTTCAGACTGTCTAACCAAGAGTCTATTAGGCAGAAACCAGTGAACCAAGAAACCAAAGTTCCCAAGTATCTCATTGTGATGCGATATAGCTTAGTTGTTAATTTTGCACACCCAGACACAGTTCAAATCCAGGGAGTGGTGGAAAGATATATGCAAATCTGCACACAAGTAATCAGGAATAAATATAAAAATAGTCAGGTAGTGTTAACAGATATTTTTCCCACAGGTTTTACAGGTAAGGAAATGTTGCCAGTAGCTGTATGAAGGGTATACTAATAAACTGTGTACAACTGTTCAATTTTCCCACCACATGCCTTCAAATGACAGCAGGGTAGGTACATACAATATGCATCCTTCCCAAATCATACCTCTTAACTGTACAGATATTCACTGAATGTACATATACGTGTCTCAGATTTTTGGTTTGTTTTACATAAGGTAGTGGTGTCATGGCAAATCAGTGGCAAATCATTATAGACTGAAGTTAGAAAATAATGATAGCCATATAAGTGTCAGACATCATATCCTTCAGAAAAGCCATGCAAATGCAAAACCTGTTATTTTATCAACTTTCTAAGTTTGAAAGAGCAATATCTAAAAATTGTCCATATTTATGGGCTTTTGTCCCACTCTTATGTATAGTTTTGTCCAGATGTCATGCTCTAAGAGGTTGAGAGGTATGTTCCCGATACATGTCTCTCCAGTGTCATGCTGTCACATGCAAATAATCCTGGACACAGATAGGAAACCAGTTGACATATGCCAGTAGCACACTCACATAACAGCAGTTGAGGGTTCCCCTCCTGTGCCAGATCTGTAACCCTGACATGTACAACTCCCCTCTAGTCATGTACCCAGAGTTGTCACAGTTTGCCTCATACTATTCAAGGCTGACAGCTTAATAGGTATGTTTATGCTACAGAAGCTATGGGCCATAGGTAGATGTAAAGTGAGGACAGACCCATAGAGTATTGAGCAGTACTATTGTGGAAAAAAGAAGCATAAACAGTTGTTATTGGACTTTTTGTCTCTCCCCCCACCCCTCATCTGCATCAATAATTATTACACATATACTACGGGTATGTTGTGCTCCAACCCGAATGTTGGGACTTCTTTTATATTATTGTTAATATGTTTGATTGCCTGCATGTTAATATACCTTGTTCAAATACCATTGTTGGTGGCCTGTTGCTTATATACATAGCACTGCCTAAAGAGAAATACAATGTTACTGGCATGCTGTTACGATGCATACTGTTGTTCCATTTATGCGTACTGTTGTTCCATTTATGCATGTGTTCTGTTTGCTATGCAACTGTTTAAAATCTGTTTTATAGGGTTAATTGGATCACCTATGCATGTTGTTATAACTAATCTTGAAATGTGTTACTCATGACTAACCAACATATTTTTAAAACCTCAACACCATAGCGTATTTGGCAGATTTCAGCAGATCCACCTGTCTCGCCTCATCTGGCCATGGCACCGGGCCCCAGCATGTTGGGAGAGCAGCTGCACCAGATTGAGGGATGGCTGGCGCACCTTGAGGGGCAGGCTGCCTCTCCTGTCCAGCCTCCATCACAGACACTTTTGGGGCCATGAAGGTGCAGTGGTGACTGCCCATGGGTGGGGATCTCAGTCCCACTGTAACCATATGGGGGCCCATAGGCTTCAGATTTCCAACCACCCTCCCCGTCAAATGTGTTTACCCCCTAATGTGTCATATACCAACCCTGTCTGCTGTCTTGTCTGTCTCCCTACCCATCCTACCTCGTCAGACATATCTGAAATACTAGAGTAGATAAGCTGATACAGTTGCTGCAGTAAATCCTCCTGTCTGTTCTAACATATAACACTCTAACACTCAATTACTTCTCACTAGTTAGTGACTTAAATCCTCACATCATTCCACTGATGTGTCTGAAATACACAGCACTTATGGGGGCCAGACAACAGTACATCCTACAAATACCTGGACATAACATCACGTTAGGGAAACTACACTGAGCTGCTAAGCATGTCATTAAGCACCGTCCAAACTACAGTCAGATTGACACAACACTAACCCAAATCCGCTATGGGGAATTACACATGTATTTGCAAATATATCAGGCACTACAGGGATGTAACAGCACTGAAAAATAGACACCAGTGTGAAAGTGCATACCCACAACCAATTTCACCACAGTCACAGTGACATACTGATAAGTCAAATGAACCGTAAAGTATAAGGACTGTGTGAACAAAAACATCATGTTTGCCACTCACACACTATCCTACATATACTGACCCAATTTACAGTGTAATATGAATCCTGGCCATGGTACCGGACATGTCTCAGTATGGCCCTGCAAACATATACAGCCAATAGACCACCAGAAACTGGAGCAGCATGCATAGTCAGATAGAAAAGGACCCATAACACTTACATATACCCCCTCCCTACACAGACCAAATAACATTTACACACTACACTGCTACACAGTCCTGACAGTCTGTCAACAATTGCCAGAAATACACAGACCTCTCAACTGTACAGAGTCCCACAGAATGTCCAGGCTTTGTCCTCATATATAAGGCCTCTTCCACATAACATGTCTGGCATTCTGATACATTACTGGGATGATATCAGGAATGAAGGCACTAAATAATGATATACCATACCTATCACCCTCTTACTGCATGACATCTGGACAAAGCCTGACATACTTGGGGGACAGAGGCCCCAAAACCGGGGCATATTTGAAATATTGCTGCTATAAACTGAGAAAGTTGTTGGTGTAACAGGGTTTGTTGTAACATATTTTTTCTGAGGGATATGAAGTCAAAAATACAAATGGATGTTACTATTTACTGACTGCAATCCCCAGAGTACAGATGATTGTTATCTCAACCACATAACACTGTCAGACTTAAAATCACGAAGAAAATCCATGTCCTCAGAAACCCTGTTAAACTAGCAGTAATCTAACTGTATAACAGCAATACTTACATTCTGTCCCTATTTCTGGAACATTCTCCCTCATTTTGTTGGGCTGTCTCCACAGTTTTCATTGTAAGAGGTATTTCTAACTACCCTCTGTGATGCTGTTGTTCACACACCTCCATGAAGTCCTTTTCACAGGCAAAGAAAAGGGGCAACGCCCTAATGAAGTGCTCAATTATAGGAGTGTGTTGCCATGCCATTGGCTATAGGAATAACAACACAGCTGTTCTGCATGCATTTAGCAAGTAGGGGACACCAATTGGTGTACAGGCCATCAGCTGCTCATGAGTGTTACCTACAAAAGGCAAGCTGCTGCCTATGCAAAACAGATTTGTACCCTACATCTTGAAGAGAGAGAGAGAGAGAGAGAGAGAGAGAGAGAGAGAGACAGACAGACAGAGAAACAAACAAGCAAACAAACCAACATAAATTGGAATCCAACCAACTATACTTGGAAAAAAAGGTATGTCAAACAAGTAAGCATGTAATGGAATGCAGTAGGGGGTATGTAATAATGGGAAATAGGATGTTAAACAAATATGTCTTAACAAGACTTGCTGAACTGATATATTGTTGATCAGAACCATGGCCATAGCATCTGGGTCTGTCTGCAGTGACATAGATCACAGCTCAGGCCCCTGAGTCACCCTAGGAAAGGATGGCTCACATATGACTACTACTGGAGTGTGTGTTGAACAATACTGACTGTGACAATGCTAGACCAGCTACTGGGATGTTGTAGATATCCATATGTTACTTGTGAATACAACTATGATATACATGTTTGTCTCAGAAATGTGAGAGACCTATACGGGGTATTTGCATAGAAAACTACTGTTGCAGACATGTGTGTTGAACTGCATGTGATATACTGAGCTCATACCATTTGACTGCCCAGTGTTATGCACACTGACCATATGTGTGCCTCATATTTGTAGTCATTTACTCATATAGTTGTGTTATGTCTGGCAAATCATTGGCAAATCTGTGAAGGCTGACATTACAGCATCTCCTTCTTTTTCTTTTGGCTGTTCCCATTAGGGGTCACCACAGCAGATCATCTATTTCCATTTCTTCATGTCCTCTGCATCTTGTTCTGTCACATCAACCACCTGCATGTCTTCTCTCACCATATCCAGAAACCTTATCTTAGGCCTTCCTCTTTTCCTCTTACCTGGCAGCTTCATCCTTACCATCCTTTTCCTAATATACTCAGCATCCCTCCTCAGCACATGTCCAAACCAACATCTTAACATTGTTAACTCTGTGACATCCAGTTCTGACTCCTGCCTTTTTATCAGTGCCACTATCTCCAACCCATATAACATACCTGGTCTCACTACCCTCTTGTAGACCTTTCCTTTCACTCTTAATGGTCCTTATCTGTCACAAATCACTCCTGATACTCTTCTCCACCCACTCCACCCTGCCTGTACTCTCTTCTTCACCTCTCCTCCATAATCGTCATTACTCTGAACTGTTGATCCCAAGTATTTAAACTCATTCACCTTCGCCACCTCTACTCCCTGCATCACCACCATTCCTCTATTCTCCCTCTCATTCACACACATATATATTCTGTCTTAGTCCTGCTGACCTTCATTTCTCTCCTCTCTAGAGCATATCACCACCTCTCCATGGTCTCCTCAACCTGTTCCTACTGTCACTACAGATCACAATGTCATCTACAAACATCATAGTCAATGGGAACTCCTGTCTGATTTTGCCTGTCAACCTGTCCATCACCACTGCAAATAAGAAAGAGCTCAGGCTCAGAACTGATCCCTGATATAATCCCACCTCCACCTTAAATGCATCCATCACTCCCACTGCAGATCTCACCACTGTCACACTACCCTTATACATATCCTGTACCACTCTTCCATATTTCTCTGCCACTCCTGACTTCCTCATATAATACCACAACTCTCTAGGCACCTTGTCATATGCTTTCACTAAATCCACAGAGACACAATGCAACTCCTTCTGACCTTCTCTGTACTTCTCCATCAACAATCCCAGAGCAAACATCACATCTGTACTGCTCTTTCCCAGCATGAAACCATACTGCTGATCAGTAATCATCACCTCCCTTCTTAACCTAGCTTCCATTAACTCTTTCCCATAATGTCAAGCTGTGACTGATCAGTGTTATCCCTCTGTAGTTACTACAGCTCTGCGCATTACCCTTATTCTTAAAATTGATACACAAACACTTTTTCTTCACTCTTTACGCATCCCCTCACTTTCCAAGATTTCATTAAACAATCTGCTTAAAAACTCCACTGCCATTTCTCCTAAACACCTCCATGCTTCCACAGGTATGTCATCTGGACCAGCAGCCTTTCCATTCTTTATCCTCTTCATAGCTATCCTTACTTCCTCCTTGCTAGTCCATTGCACTTCCTGATTCACCATACCCACATCATCCAGCCTTCTCTCTCTCTCTTATTCTCTTCATTCATCAGCCCCTCAAAGTACACTTTCCATCTGCTCAACACACTCTCCTCGCTTGTGAGTATGTTTCCTTCATTATCCTTTATCACCCTTATCTGCTGCAAATCTTTTCTAGCTCTGTCCCTCTATCTAGCCAATCGGTACAGGTCCTTTTCTCCATCCTTAGTGTCCAACCTTTCATACAACTCTTCATATGCCTCATCCTTAGCCTTCGCCACCTCTCTCTTTGCCATGCACCTCATCTCCTTATACTACTGTCTACTTTCTTCATCTCTCTGACAATCCCATTTCTTTGTCAACCTCTTTCTTTGTATACTTTTCTGTACTTCCTCAATCCACCACCCATTCTCTTGTCCTCCTTTCTCTGTCCAGATGTCACACAAAGCACCTTTCTAGCCATCTCTCTTACTAGCTCTGCTGTAGTTACCCAGATATTCAGTAACTCTTCACTGCCACCCAGTGCCTGTCATAACTCTTCCCTGAACTCACCCTCACAATCACCCTTTTTCAGTTTTCACTTTTGATCCTTGGTGCTGCCCTCACACTTCTCCTCCTCTTCTTGATCACCAATGTCATCCCACAAAGCAACATTCTATGCTGCCTAACTATGCTGCCTAACTACACTTTCCCCTGTCACCACTTTACAGTCTCCAATCTCCTTCATACTGGCCCTCCTGCATAGGATATAATCCACCTGTGTGCATCTTCCTCCACTCTTGTATGTCACCCTATGCTCCTCCCTCTTGTTAAAATACGTATTCACCACAGCCATGTCCATCACTTTTGCAAAATCCACTACCATCTCACCTTCTGCATTCCTTTGCTTAACACCATACCTACCCATCACTTCTCTATCCCCTCTGTTCCCTTCACCAGCATGCCCACTGAAATCTGCTCCAATCACCACTCTCTCACCCTTGGGTACAGTCATCACCACTTCATCCAACTCACTCCAAAATTTTTCTTTCTCATCCATCGCACACCCAACTTGCAGAGCATATGCACTAACATTTATCATTACACCATCAATTTCCAGCTTCATAAACATCACTCTGTCCAACACCCTTTTCACCTCCAAAAACACTCTTGGCATACTGTTCCTTCAGGATAACCACTACACCATTTCTCCTCCCATCCACACCATGATAGAACAATGTGGACCCGCCTCTGATACATCTAGCCTTGCCCCCTTCCATCTGGTCTCTTGCACACACAATATATCAACCTTCCTTCTGCCCATCATATCAGCTAGCGCTGTCCCTATACAAGTCATACTGCCAACATTAAAAGTCCCTCCCCTCACTACCACATGCCTAGCCTTTCTTCCAGCCATATGAGTTTCAGACATCCTCCAGGGTATGTCTGTGAATGCAAAGGCTACTGTGCTATCAAATGACTTAAGTATGTTACAGCAATATTAAGAAAGTATCACTAATTTTGGCCCATTGCCGCCGATGTATGTGTGGTGTCCTCCAGATGTCCTGCTCTAACAGGTTGAGAGGAATGACTGAGCAGCAAGAGTGTAAATACAGTGTGCCATACTGACATAGAACAGACATGTATATCAGGTATTACCTGCGCACATGTATGTATGAGTAGATGTACCTGGCTACCTCATAACAACAGACATGGTATGCAAAACATCAGGTAAATAAGCTGTACATGTTGTACATGTGTAATCTAAGTTTCTGTGCATCCAACAGAGTTAGATTTCTACAGCTACTGGTTGTTGCATTGCCCTGACACAGACATGGGTACTAGAATAAGCATAATTATCAGGTTGAAATTGGAGAGGTGTCCAACTGTGTTATGACCTTGTGTCCCTGCCTACCACAAACAGCTATATGACCACCTACATAGCTGTATGGACACAGCAATACCTTACTTGTAAAACCTGCCTCCACCAAGGTAGAGTAATCCCCTTTGCTGGACAGCAGCAATACACAAACCACATAATCAGTTGCTATACTGGCTGTACATGGCAAAGTGGGAGCAGGCACCAACTTGGCAGCAAGTCAACCTTTGTCTGAACGAGCATATAAGGTCACAGGTGGATTACTATAATGTTAACTATGAGTACAAATTGGACACATCCACCAAGGACAATCACAAGGCTGTCTTCACATATGTCTGCAACAACCCAACCCACACTGTAATGGTAGTCAATCACACCATACACACACCCACCATAGCTATAGCCAACCTGCTGTAGACAGGTTTAGGGCAAACATCACCCCCCCTGGATCAGTATAGGTGGATATACACAGCACCTGCACCCCTCTCCTCATCATCAGGGAGCAGGTGCATACTGCCTAATCAAAGTCAACAAAAGCAAGTCTCCATGGGACCTGATAACATTCCTGTCTGCATCCTACATGAACTCAGGCATATGCTTCCAGCTCTATTACACACTGTATGCAAGCAAAGCCTGAGCATCAGTGACATCCCATCTGCAAGGAAGATAGCCACTGGCATCCCTCTACACAAACGCGAATGATGAATGGTGGTTTATGCAATGTACTGGCCCTCATTGGGGAGAACATGACACAGCAGGAGCAGGAGTGCAATGTAGGTTCATATTATGCTGATAGATGGCAGGGATATGACGTGGTTGTAAGTGGTGGCTAATGATAGGTAATGTAGATGTGCTGGCTCTGTAAATAACTCTGGGCAATGTCTGAGGTCCTGTGGTGTGTTTCCCTGTTTATGTCTTCCAGGTGACATGCAGCAGCAGCCAGCATATACTGTAGCTGAAAATGCAGCCATCACCGATGCCATAATCCAGCATCATGGGGTGATGTTCAGTCATAGCCGACAAAATGTGAGGGAGCAGACTTCCCTGTGGGATGACCTTGTCCACAGGTTTAACACCTTGGGCCACCATGGCCACACATATGATCAGATCAGGCATCAGGCAACTGACTTGATAAGTCATGTCCAGCAAAGGCCTTCTGCCGTGGCCAGGGGACTGTACTACTACAGGTGGGGGGGTCCAGCCACACAGGCCCCATTTACGGCAAAAGAGGAGCTCCTTGCCAACCTTTGGACAGCCCACACACAACAGCCAACACAAGAAACACAAGTCGTGGAGGTGGGTGGCACCCAGGCAACAGGCCAGGAGCATTCAGGTAAGGCCACAGTGCTCATCAATTTAATCACATAGCAGTCATACTGTCGTCTATAGAGCAGCTATATGCATATGTCAGTCAAAACTACATTTGTGGGTGGGGTTTAGTAATGCACCCAAGTGCACATTTATGGTGAAAGACAGCAAATTGTGTACTATCAGAGCTTGTACTGTACATGTGCAAAAAATAGCATTCACCTTGTACCAATGCCAAATGTGAGTCTGCTGACAATACCTCTCCCCCACAACTACATATGTCCCTCTGGTCTGGATATGGGACAGCAGTCTTCAGTGAGTATGGGATGTCCCTGTTGTGGCTCACTAGTACCCCAGACATGTTAAGGTCATGCATTTGACCATGCACACAACTGTTACTCTCAGCCATATTGCGATATCTGCATGTTCACTTGTGGTGGGGTTAACTGCATTGCATCAGAGTGGTCATCTCAGGGGCCTATTTGCAGGAGATGTCACATATCTGTAGCATACCTCACAACCTGTCATTGCAAGAAATCTGGACAAAGACTGACAAAATGAGGGGACAAAGGCCCAAAACTCGGGACATATTTTATAAATTAGTGTTATACAGTGCATATAAATGGTGTACACACACCCACTGGAATATCAGGTATTTGTGATATACCAAAATGAGAGCATAATAAAACATTTCTGAGCCCTTCCAACCTTTCATGTGACCTATAACCTGTACAATTCAATTGTAAAACAAACAAATCTGTTAGGGGGACAATTATGACACATAAAAAATGTACAAGAAGCTAGATGCATACGTGTGCATAGGCTGAAGCTAATACTGTGTTGAAGCAGCTTTCGATATAATTACAACATTACATCTTCTTGGGTACACAACTGCCATCAATTACAGAGACTCTTTCATTAACAGCAAATAACAGTCAGCTGTCCTACCAGGATTATCCTAACATTTACTCAGTTGCCTGCTACAGCAACAGCCGTAGTTCGCATACAGTACAGCTTATGAAGCAGCAAAGGGATCTCATTTGTGAAAGGTACCAGCCCAGAGAAGGGTACACACACACATTTCCACAGCATTGCATATACCATGGAACACAATGAAGACAGTCATCAAATGGTGGTGAAAATATGGAGCAACAGTCACATTGCAATGAACTGGACATCCTTCCAAATGTGTGGAAAAGACAAAATCCAAACTAGTCAGGGAGGCTGCCAGGAGACCTACAGCAACACTAAAGGAGTTGCAGGAATCTCTGGCAAGTACTGGTTGCATACTATATGTGACAACAATCTCTCGTATTCTCCACATGTCTGGCCTATGGGGTAGGGTTGGAAGATGGAAGCCTTTTCTCACACAGAACAACATCCAGGTCTGGTGAATTTCTCAAGAAAAATACATCAGGTCTTCCAATCGCATGTGGGGAAATGTGTTATGGTGTAATAAGATCAAGTTTACACTTTTTGGCCACAATACCAAAAGGTTTGTTTGGCACAATAACAACACTGTGCATCACCAAAAGAACACCATCCCCATGGTGAAGCATGGTGATGGCAGTATCCTGCTTTGGGGTTGCTGTTCATAAGCTGGAAGTGGGCCTTTAGCCAAGGTGGAGGAGATTAGGAACAGTTCCAAATACCAGTCCCTTTTGACCCAAAAGTCTTCTTGTGTTTGCTATAAATCTGTAGATGGAGCGGAATTATACATTTCCACATGACAATGACCCAAAGCATACATCCAAATCCAAAAAAGAATGTCTTCACCAGAAGACTATCAATGTTTTGGAATGGCCCAGCCACAGTCCACACCTACATCCAATAGAAAATTATTTTATTTATTTATTTTTATTTTACATTTGTTGACCGGGCTAGTCTAACTGGATATATGTCCATTTTCAGTAGAGGCCCGGGGAGATAAGCCCCAAGACAGATAAATGAAAAACTTAGTAATCAATACACAAAATATGACTAAATAAAAATATTCATAATAAACAATGCAGATTCCAGGTATAACAAGAGAAAAAAAAATGACTAAATAGCAGCATTCATTGTATACAATGCATATTACAGGTTACAACATAAAATTCTGAGAGGACAAAAACAAAGTACTTATAGTGCAAGAATGCATATATTATACAATATGCAGGTATAATACTTAGAAAGAAGGACTAAAGTCAAAAGAGAAGACAGGTTAATTATATACAAATAAAAAATAAAAAAATATATTCTTCAGTAGGAAGTATTTAGAGAGACTGGACACAGTGTAGTTTAGGAGGGAATCTGTATTTATACGTAAAAGAATATATACTAGTTCATGAGTAGTCTGGGATAGGCAGTGTTAAGTTTAATCAGATGGATAGATGCCTAGTTTAGTTTAGTACAGGGGCACAACCAGTGTGTTCTAAGGTAGAGTTTCAGTCTGTTTTTGAAGTGTGATAGAGAGGGAAGAGAGGAAAGGTCACTGGGGAGAAGATTCCATGTTTTCCCAACAGCATTGGAGAAGAGAGATTCACCAGCCTTTTTGTTAGGTTTAGAGGTATGTAGAAGATTTTTGTGTGAGGAACGTAGGGATTTCAGATTTGTATATGGAGTGATGAGGGTAGATAGAATAAGAGTACTGGAAGGTTTATAAAGAGTTTTATGGGCAATGGTTAGTTGATGGAATTTAATCACGTTTTGTAGTTCAAGCCATCCAAGCTGCTTTATATTTATGCAATGGTGGGTTCTGTAAGGGTTTCCTGTTGCAAATCTAGCGATGTTATTGTAGGAAGTTTCCAGTTTGCTGAGGATATTTTTAAAATCTGTGGGGTGCCCTAAAGAGGGCTGTGCAGAAGAGATGCCCTCACAATCTGACTGAGTTGGAGGGCTTCTGCAAGGGAGAGTGTACAAATATTGCTAAGTCGAGATATGCCATGCTGATATACACCTTCCCAATAGGACTGACTGCTGTTATGAAATCAAAAGATGCTTTAACAAAGTATTAGTTTAAGGGTGTGCGCAGTCATGCAACCAGCTATTGTACGTATTTCAGCTTCTATATGTTACCCCTTATCAATGTGCTTGTTCTTCAATTGGATTGCACAGGATATAGGTCACATTAAAGGTGGGAAATGTTATCACATGATTTCTGTGGTCTCATGTTATACATCAGACAAACCTGACATGTTAATGGGGGTGGCTACACTT
The DNA here is from genome assembly GCF_019279795.1 of Protopterus annectens. Classification (NCBI taxonomy): domain Eukaryota; kingdom Metazoa; phylum Chordata; order Ceratodontiformes; family Protopteridae; genus Protopterus; species Protopterus annectens. The sequence continues at coordinate 406,805,550 of NC_056728.1, forward strand.
ATAATTTCCAGTGTAAGCTTAGAAGGTTGTTAGTGTAACCGGTTTTGTTGTAACATACATGTACTGCAGGTTTTGAAGTGTGAAACTCAAAATATGTCATTAATTAGTGACACCAGTCCTCAGATCATCCCATAATGTGTCAGACAAACACAGGATTTATGAAGAACAGACCAGAAATATGAGCCACACATGTAGATATTCAGCGACACTCTGCACAGTTGAGAGGTATGTTCTGTAGGAGTTGCCACTGTGCTATACAGGTGAAGAACAATCATATGTACATGGGTGCAGTGTGTGCTACTTGAAGGCCTATCACCTACTAACACTACTCACATATCACAGAGGTGTATATAAGTAGTAACATTAAGTAATAAGGACTGCACTGTATGATGTCTAGGGCCTGTCCAGGGTGTGTATGCAGTGATCTGACTGTGCTGTGAATGTCACCAGTTGGCTGTTGTGAGGTCTGTGTAATGCCTGTCTGCCACCTCACCTGTATGTGTGTGTGTGTGTGTGTGTGTGTGTGTGTGTGTGTGTGTGTGTGTGTGAGAGCAGTGTGTGTGTGAGCAGTGTGTGTGTAGAGCAGGCATTAATTTACATATTTTGTCTTCCCCCCACAGGTGGATATGGTGGTCATGGTCCCTCCTCCCACTCAGAATCTAATGGTCATAGTCAGGCACAGGTGGGGCTGTCAGGAGCTGAATCTGTGCCATCGGTTGACATCCCACAGTCATCCACAATGTCCCTACATAAAGTCACAATGCCCACACATACGCCGTCCCCAGCAGCCACAGATGATGGACAGTTGGCAGGTGGTGGCATGGAACAGGCTATTGTGTTGACTATGGCAGGTGTGAGTGTAGACACTGGCAATAGCCAGAGTTCAGCCGAGGGCCCACACAGGTGGATGGACAGGGGTGCTCACAGGAGGACTGCTGCTCATCATGCCGATGTCGCAAGTGCCACAGCAGGTGTCACCAGATGCATGTTTCGGGCTGTCATGGATGCACAGGCATGTAGTGAATGCAACACCAGACAAATACTCATGGTAGTGGATGCAATTCTTCCTGATTTACATGGCAACATACATGACCTTGTTGAGGCCACATGTCAAAATACTGAAGTTATGAATAGATGGTGGGGCGAGACCTTGGCAATCCTCGACCATGGCATGTCTGTGCTAGAGCATGTGGTGGGAGATGGGCGTTGGCCACGTGGATGTAGGTCAGCACCAACATCAGTTGAGTGTCTATGGGGCCATGCACCTTCACACTCCCATAGTGGCAGTGACAACAGCATTACCAAAGGGGAGGTGCTGTCCACATCACAACAGAGCAGGCCATGGGCACATTGTTCTGGCCGGTCCCATCAGGGACATGGATCCAGCAGTCACTGTTAGGAAGCAGTACTGCATCTAGCCTTGGGACTGGTGGTGCCAGTGAGACCCCTGGCAGGACCAGTTCCCATGTCTGTAGCCAGAGATGGTGAACTGGACACCCTGCCATGTACGGTCCACAGCTGTCCAACATACCCATGTGTAGGGCAGCCACATGGCATGACTATCTGCATACATACACAAATTACACACATACATCTGTATCACAGGCAGATCACCTCCAGACATGCACAGCACCTCTGCACAGCCCCCTCTATAGGATACCTCTCCAAACACACACACATGATTCAACTGTATGGCCCAGCCTAGGCCTCTGGCAAACCCACACCACATCCTGTGTATATGATGATACCTGTGCCGCATCCCTGTTATCCATACCATTGATGTAGTGACATGCTAATATGGGTCTGATGCACAGGGTGAATATAGTACAGTGTCGCTATATCATATTGTGTAAGGTGCTGTCTGCTTGCATTTGTTATGGGGTACACATAAAGGTGTATGTACCTTATTAGTCATGATACATTATTGCTGTTAGCACCACTGACTGAATGTAGTCTGGCATGCTGTATTCTGTTTGTGTTCCAGGTGTCTGTGCATCTGCAGGCTGTGGCCCTGCAGACATTACCAACATGGAGTATGACAGAATGGAAATACACTGACCATTTTATAGCCAAGGTACAGCTTTATATGTATGTTTACCAGGTGTGTACGCATGCAACAGTGTGTGGGGGACACTGTTGTTAGACAGTGTGACCTTGCATACATACCCCTTGCCACAGACAGGTAGCATTCAGACATGTCACCTCAGTGTTGTGTGGTACCACAGGCTCATACATACAGAACAGTTTACTGGAGTACTGTCAATCAGTCCCTCGCAAGCTTAGCCATTAGATTAACCGCAACAGATTCACCTGTCAGTACCTGTTGCCCCTGCTATTTGTTTCCCATACACTCAACCCTGATGCAGTTGGTAAGGCCATGCATGGTACTGTGCATGACAAGTCTGTGGTATGTATTCCTGAGTTCACAGGGTGGAACAGGGAAACAAAATTGTATATCCTTTGCCTACACACAGTAAAAACTGACACAGGGGATGTGCATACAGTAACACAAACACAGTTGGCAATAAACAGATTAGTAAACCTACATATCCACTTTAATATACTATAGTGCTGCAAACACATGACATGCCCCACATAGATTATATGCATGGGACATAACCCACTACCTCTTACAACAAGTTATGTTCTGAATGCTTTCAAGGATGGTGAGATAACCCACCAGAAATAGCAACTGAAGTCATCTATTGCTCCTACAAGCCTGGACAAGTGACAGGGTAACAGACATTATATCAGCATGATGTTTCAGTCAGGTATGATATCTAATTCTGGCATGTATGTCACTACACTAACTCTGACCTATTTGGCAACAATATCACATACAAGGCCATTGTTAGGGGACACCGACCACATATAGGTTGCAGACATCTGGATATTCCATAGACATCTGTACAGATGACTGGTATGGTACAATGGTTAACACTCTATGTAAAGTAATGCCATCTGAAGGTGGTAAGCAGGTGTGGATGATACACACATCCAAATGGTATAACCCACACAGGATATGATTCTCACTCAAACACAGGTGCCAGTATTGAGATTACTACCCCTACCTATCTAGTTATTGCTACTATAGTGTTACACAGTTATCAGATGTGTCACAGAGCTTATATGATTTAACCTTGTACCATGGAATGACATCAGCAGGCCTTGTAAAGTAGGGTGATGGGAAGTGTACAGGGTGGTCCACACACACACACACACACACACACACACACACACACACACACACACACACACACACACACACACACACACAGACACACACACACACACACACACACACCACAGAGCTTATATGATTTCACCTTGCCCCAAGGAATGACATCAGCAGGCCTTGTACAGCAGGCCTTGTAAAGTAGGGTGATGGGAAGTGCACAGGGTGGTACACACACTGACATACACACACACACTCACACACACACACACACACACACACACACACACACACACACACACACACACACACACACACACACACACACACACACACACACACACACACACACACACACACACACACACACACACACACACACACACACACACACACACACACACACACACACAGTTGCCAGTATTGAGATTAGAGCCACTACCTATCTAGTTATTGGGACTATAGTGTTACGCAATTATTGCATGTTGCTACAGAGCTTATATGGGTGATAGGTGTCCAATGGTACTTCTAAGGTGAATGACAGCAGCATATCTTGTGAATTAGGGCAATGTGAAGTGTAATGAGAGAGAACCGTCTCCTAATGCTTAGACCTATGGACACACACACACACACACACACACACACACACACACACACACACACACACACGTGCATGCAGGTGATGTGATATTATAACCCCAACCTCAGTACTATTACACAATGGGGCTCACCATTTATCCTGGCACGTGCAACTGTTCACAACTGGTGTGCCACTATCCACAGTAAGACATCACTCTACACCATTCAGGGTATCCATATGTGTGTGACTCACTATGTCTGTGTCCCCCTGTGTCTCTCTCTCTCTCTCTATCACTGTCTGTCTCACACTTCCCCACATCTATGTGTGTGTATGCTTGACATATGGTATCTGTTGCCCATACATATGTCTGTGTATCACATGCAACAGATGCAGATAAATCATATATGGGCCACCTACAGCTAGCCGAGGGTAATCCTGTCTGATGTGTGTGTGTAGGGACAGTTAAGGTGTACATAGCTGTCTGTATGCACAGACATAAATACACAATACAGTAATTTAGTCCGATGTAGCTTCCAACATGTCCTGTGATTCTCTAAGTGTATGTCCTGTGATTCTCTAAGTGTAGGAGCATGCCCAGTGTGACCTTCTATAGTTAGAGTGGGACTCCATTCCAGAGATAAGTGTACTCTGGTCTGAGGTTTTGTGTGCTACAGCCATTCCTCTCAGGAGTACACAGGACTTTCCTCGGGGTACTGGGTTTGTTTATCAGATATTTTCTAACATATCTGTAGTCTGACACTGCAATGTATTACTTCATTACCTAGTAGCAGACATCCTCAGATCATCACAGTGCTTTACCAGAGGAATACTAGTTGTATGATGCATAGACCAATATTATGAGGCCGGCTATTTACATTCTTGCCCAACAAGGCCAGTTGTGAGGAGTGGCTACAGCCAGTTGAGTGATGATGTGCTATGTAAATAGTCCAGCAACTTGGTAATATACTGGCTGGGGATCTTTTGCTTGTGTGGTATCTTTCTAACCATAGATGTCATATCCGGGTGTGGCCATACCTCTTACCTGTACATTTTTTGGCAGATTATTCAGGTGTTTGGCTGGAGGTTTCATCCAGTCTACATAAACTTGTGTTTTTATGGCATGTTAGTTACATATAATTGAAGAGTGATGTTACAAAATAATGACAGACATTACTGTTTCAGACTACATAACTTTCAGACAATTCCTGCTACTGCAAACCCCTCACCCTACCAACTTTCTCAGTATATAAGGGTGATATTTATGACACATGCCTACCATTGTGCCCTTGTTCCACTTTTATTTTGGCCCTTGTCTAGACTTCTTTCTGTCAGAGGTTGGGAGTTATGGGTGTGGGTACAGAGTGCATTCTACTGTGCAGGCATGTCCATTATATGTAAAAGCAAACATAAAAAAATAATTATTGAAAATAACCACTGGCAACAGTACCAAAAAGCACTATATTCATAAAAGCCTTAGCACCTCGACTATACAGCCTTCAAGAAGTCCATTATGTGTGCAGTATATGAAACATAGTAATGTTACATCCAGGTATGTCAGTGGCAGAGCAGTAGGTGTCACTGACATGCATAATAGTTGACACTGCAGTTATCTGCACATGGCCCTGTCAAAGACAGCACTATACCTAAGGCACTACAAGACGACAACCAGGAGAACATTCTGGCCAGATCCTGACAGTATTAACCACACATACACATAGCTCATTGACCTCTGCATATTGTGGACATGCATCATGTTTTTATGTGTATTGGGACAGCCCTACCAATGTGTGCTATGCTGGTATTTCCCTGCAAACATACATGTTACTGCATTTCTGTGGATATATTGGGGGGCACACCTGTCAACTGTACACATTTGCACAGACTGTGCTGATATTTGCTTTACATTTTGGTTTGATTTACCATACTATTGCGCCCTGTCTTGGGGACTAGAGGGATATCAGTAAAGACCACAGGTCAGATTGTAATGGCATGCATTTGAGTTTCAGACTTCTTACCCTTCATACCCTTACTGCAACTGCAAGACCTGCTGTGCTATCACTGTGTGAGTCTGTAGGGGGTAATTCAACATTGCCGCCATTTGTGGGCCTTTGCCAGACATTTCTCTCTAGTTTTCTACAGCTGACTTGCTGTGTGGGTCTGAGGGGTGGGTATGGGACCCCCCCCACACTGACATCCATGCCTGTGACCTATGACCCCCTCAGTTAGTTGGCTCCACACATATATTGCAGTGGGATTGGCCACCTTGAGTACTACTGCATAGTGTGGGGAGGCCAGTATTGGACAACCATTTTCTGGTGTCCCACATAGCTGTCAGTTGCCTGCTGCTATCCCAGTAGGCCACCCCATTCTCTAACATGCATACAGCATTAACATAGGTATGCTATCAAAACATACTAATGCATTCATTTATTGTTAAGAAGACTGACTTACCTTGTGCCTGCAGCAGTTGTGAGGATGGTACTTGAGGGCTGCCTATGTTAGATGCACACAGTACACTGCCTATACATGGTAGATTACAGGTAATGGGCCTGAGCATACATACTTCTGAGTCCCTCTGTGCCTGTGGGGACCTTGAAAATGGTGGTGGGCTGTGTGGCCCTTCCCCGTGCTGTTCCTGCTGCAGCTGTTTCCGCAGGATCATATTGTGTAGCATGGCACATACTATGAACATGTGTGCACATGTGGCTGGAGAGTACTGCAAGGTTCCACCAGATATGTAAAGGCAGCGGAAACATGACTTGAGCATCCCAAACACATGCTCTTTAATGATCCTGATTTGTGCGTGTGTCTCATTATGGCATTCTTGAGTTGATGTGGATGTATTTCTGATGGGTGTCATCATCCATGGCCCAAGTGCATAGCCAGCATCCATCACCAGATGGCCATATGGGATGTCTCCACTGGCAAATACCTGGTACAGCTGTGACAAATGCCAGATGTGGGAATTTGTGATAGCTTCCAGGGCTGCCAGCACACACATTCATGATAATGCCATCAGTATTGCACATGACCTTGCAGTTGACGGAGGGGAAGCCCTTGCGGTTTATGTAGACCCTATCCTGTTCACCAGGTGGTACTTTAATGTGGATGTGTGAGCAGTCTATCGCACCCAGTACCTCCGGGTATTCTGCTACATAGTGGAAGAGGTGCATTTTGCTGGTCCTCTCCTCACGGGTGTTGAGGAAGTAAATGTGCTCACTGGCATGTGGTAGGATGGCATCCAGGAACTGGTTGAGTACCCTGGATGCAGATGCCAGCGAGATGCCCATGATATCCCCAGTAGGTCTTTGGAAAGTACCTGTAGCTAGTATACTTAAGGCTACACATACCTTGGTATCCACTGGGATGGATTCTTCTCTGTTGGCACTGGCTCTGAGTTGAGGCTGGCACAGCTTGGTGATTTGCTGCAGTATGTCTTTGTCCACCCTGTAGCACTCTACTATCTCCAGATCATGGAGCCCCTGGTAAGTTACCCTAGGTCTGAACACTCTTCTCCTTGTCCTTGGTCTGCGGCAGTTGTCAGCATTATCCTCCTCTCCGCCATCAGCCTTTAGCACATACTGATGCATCAAAGCAATGGCAACCCCTAACATTTTTTCGGTTAAAATTCCCCCGTATGTGTACACCAATGGTGCAGAGTTTGCGGGAAAAAACAGACTGTAAGGTGTTTCCATAGTTTATACTGTTGTGCTGCAGATGCTGCCTATATGATTGGCTGACTATGATACATTCCACCTGCCTGCTATGTAATTTGTATGGGATTGCTTTAATTCTGCTATTTTACTTTTTTTTCTTTTTCCCCTTCTGAATTTTGTCCCTTCTAAGTCCCGAGGTGCGCCATGCAAACTCAGTGCCCACATGTAAACAGTCCTGCTATTTCCGGGTGGGGGGGTTGTTTGTTTGTTTTAGACCCAGTTTGCAATGCGCAAGCCCATTTAGCTAAGGTAAACAATGAGAAATGGCCCTCCCCTGGACACAAACACACTTTTCATTTCATGGAATAAGTCAATACAGCCTCAGACATACACCCTTACTTAGCTGTGCTTAGCTAAGCTCATCTGGGAGCCGTGGAGCTCCAGAGTCCTTACACCAAGCATGACACACCCCTTTTCATGTCTGCTGCTCATCCTACCTACACAATTGTGTTATAGCACCTACACAATTAGGTGCAGTTTGGCACTTAGAATATTTTTGTGATTCAGTAAATTTCCCCTCATTTGCATACCCCACTGCCTTAGTCCCTAGTTACTGCACTATAAAAGAGCCTTTCCCCTTAGCAACCACTGTTCCCTGGTATTGTTTTGATTCAGCATGCCATATACTATAGTGGCAAAATGCATATTTCCCTTAAAATTGTGTTTTGACATTTATTTTTATTTTCAGAATTATCCTGTTTGTGTGCCGCTGCCCTATGCTTAAATGGTTGAGATCGGCCAAAAAAAACTTTTATTTATAGAAAAACAAAACACTTTTCTATGCCAATGGCCATATATCTGGCCATTGGCATGCCTAAAGATTATAATACATGCTTTTATTTTAGGTGTCATGCCTCCATTTTAATTTTTGCAGACATTTATTCAGCTGGTAGCCTAATACATTTCTGCAACTAACACTATTCTTGCACGGATGCCTGCCTACTTGCTGAATCATTAATTCACCCCATTTGCATGGTTTTAACCAGCAAATGAGGAAATTAGCATTATGAAGTGGTGTCCATGCAGGAATAGTATAGGCAGGCTCGTGCACGTCAGAACAGTAGTTTACTGGATCGCTCGGTGGCCATATTCCGTGCAGGAATGGCTACACTGTTCTTGCACAGAGATTTCATTTTATTGAATCCCATGGTTTAAGCAGAATGTGATAAGTGATGTCCTCCTACATCATTTACAATTATTACATCATTATTCACATGTCTGATGTTACACATATAGTTACGTATTAAATGTATGCATGGGACATGGAACTAAATTAATGCCAGTACTGCAAGACCAATTCATTGTTGTCATGCATTTGCTTTGTGGTGACTCTGGTGAAACTTGAAAAACTCATTTGATACTAAGCACGATGGACTCTTTCAATTCACAAATGCCTTCCCTTCTTTAACTTATGTAATCCATATAATCAAATGCGTGCTATACGTGGTATCAAACTGATTGGCAGACCTGCATTTTTGTCGAATGATTACATGGTAGTTCATTTGATATCTCCAGGAATATGGTCTATTAATACCATATGCTGTACAATCCAAATGATGATCTGCTATTCCTGATGCTCAAGACAATGATATGCCTATTGTATCACATACAGGAAACTGCAATACCCTGGGATAAGATGTGGAATACTGTCCGAGCCTTGGGGACTAGTATACTGGTCCAGTCCCACAGTCAGATCAGTGTCAGGTTAAACAGGTCATGTTATATAAGGTGTCCATAACAACACTGTCAATGCATTTCTCACCAAACAGATTATAATCACTCATCATACTTATGTCATATCTGGTTTATCATAGCCTAGAGTAGTGTGCAGAAACTGCACCCACCACTTGGCTACTGTTCACTTGTGAAGTCTAGTGGTTTTTGTACTGTTACTGTTCACTTGTAAAGTCTAGTGGTTTTTACACTTTTACAAGTATTCCATACTATTGTTATGTCTGTAAATATGATCATTTCTGTGAGAGCAACACATTTATGAAACCATGTAAACATTTTATGAAGCAGACCCAACATAATAGTGGCCTAATTTAAACTGCACTGTTCCTATGTTCCACTCTGCCAAAAGTCCTATCAATTTTTTTATTGGTGTCCTGTGCTCACTACCAAGTAACTGTGTTTCATGAACTGCAGCTCTGCATGATTACAGTGATCCTTACAGTACAACACATGGCTTTGCCCAACCATTTTAATGTCCGTGAATCCCAAAACGCCCCCATTAAATTGCTGCTAAGTCTAAAATGTGCGAATGAAATTTTTATATGAATCCTGCATCTGGGGAACTTGGGCCAGTCTTCACATGAATTGTCAATAAAGGCAATTGGGTCTTATCATATTTCTTACATTTTGAAGGGCATCTGCTTTAGCAGTGACAGACTAGAAACTGCCTCTGTTAACCCGGAACATTTTTTGCCTTTGAACCTGTTTACATACTGCACATTCATTCATCCTTTCTCTGATTACTCACTTTAACCAGTTTCAGAGTCATGAGGAACAAGACAGTACCTAAACATTCAGTGGACACAAGATAGAACCCTGATACCAGAGTAAAGAAAATGTATACAAAGACCATCATGTCCTCGCAAGCTCTTTAGTAGATGACTTCCCATTATGCTAAGCTCACAAAATGGTCAATGTGTTTGTACCTGAATGTCTTACACTTTTCACAAACTAGAAGTGTTTCACATTTTATATCGATTCACTACCTAACCTAGTAGAGCAGCTTCTCAGTGGTTATGGTTTCTATCCCACAGCTTTTCCAGGTCCAGGGTTTAATTGTAGCCTCCAGTCACCATCTTTGTGAGTTTGCATGTTGTCCTTCTGGCTGTGTGACATTGGTGCACGAAAATAAAAAATTCAGAAGCATACCAGCCATGTTTCATGTGTATGACTTATTTAGGCCACACATAATCACATTCATCAATTATCAATGCAAAACAGTAAGTCACCAAAAGTGAAATAAACTACATTTCAAACACTTTCTAAGCTTTCATTTAATAGTCATTGGATGTAGTCTATGGGCAGGTGATTATTTTAGTCTTAATTGAAGAATTCTCATTCAGTCTTGTTTGTTCTCTGGCATTCTACCTTCCCTACAATTCAGGTTATATTAAAAATTAAAAAAAAAATCAGAATTTTTATTCTTGCCATCGTTAAAAGCAGCTTATAAAAACTGAAATGAAGCATTTTTACATCCTCAAATAAAGGATTAGTTCCTTTAATGGGTCATTTTGAAGCAGTTTCTTCCCCATTAATGTTTTTTGGATATTCCCAGTCTCTGCATAGAAAAAGCTATAATTCCAACATGGGTTGATATAGTCTCATAATTTTTTTCTGAAAAGTATACTGAGAGACTTAATGCAAGTAGCTATTAAAGTAAAGGGGAATTTTGTGCCTTGATATTTAATGAACTAATTATTTTTAATTTAACATTATGTCATAATAATTTGAAGGGGTGAAAATATCACATTCATGCAGAAATGAGTGGTTTGTTTAATCTTAATGTCATTATACGTTTGATAACTTTTCTATTCAGTAACTTGACAGCTGGTTTTAAACACCATATGCTTGACACAGTCCGTTATTTTATTTCTAATGACTTTTCTGACCCAAATTTAACCTGGCTTACAAATTCCAGTACATCTTTACTTCCAGATTTTCTTTTACAAATTTCAAGCCAAAATACTTAGATACATAGTCTTATATTATAGACTGCAGGAGCTACTATTGCTAATTTCAAGAAGAGAGTATTATCTTGAATGTATAGTTGTTAATCTACATCTGTTTTTGATATGATTACAATTACAAAAATAAATCCCTTTTTGAAAACTTAGTTTTATTAAATGAATACAACATAAATAACACCACTGTAGATAAAAACCACAATAAAATCCAAAAATAATCGAAAAAGTCAAAACTGATGAGTGCTTTCATTGAGCACTGTCAGCTTCTTCAGTCCATATACAATACTTGCACAAGTTCACAGGTAAATACAAATCATGCTGTCAAGTGCTCCAATGAACAGCCTCCTTTCACAACACCTGTTTAAATGTTTGTTGGGTTACAGTGGTGTTATTTATTTTTTTATTCATCTATTCACATATATTCTAGCACTGTGTCATCTCTTGATGGATTATTTTGCTGTATAAATTAATTTTATTTTTTACTGCCAATATTTCATATTTGTACCACAATGAAGATATGATTCTGATATGTAATGTTCTTGCCAAATAGATGACATATGTAATGCAAGGTTTGCTGCAATTACCCTTGAAAAATGGGAAAAGGTAACTTGTTGACATATCTCTAGAGTGAGGCCTAATCAAAACATTGATTAAGGATGTCTAACATAAGGATACATATAAGATCTGTACCCTATGAGCACTGTATAAAAAAGTTGACAAGTATGAAACAGTGGATAAATGTAAGATTTCCAGAGAGAAAGGAAGGACAAAATCTAATACAATTAAGTCAGATAGAACGGTTGTACTAGTAAATTAATATAAATGCAAATGTGCTTGTAGGTGTGTGTGTGTGTGCGTGTGTGCGTGTGTGCATGTGCGTGTGCGTGTGCGCGTGCGCGTGCGTGTGCGTGTGCGTGTGTGTGTGTGTGTGTGTGTGTGTGTGTGTGTGCGTGTGTGTGTGTGTGTGTGTGTGTGCCATACCTCTCTACCTTTTAACACAGACATCTGAATAAAGCTTAAAATAATAGGGGACAAAGGCCCAAAAATAGGGATAGATTTTAAATATTGCTTAGAAAGATTTCACAGAAAGTCACAACTTTTAAGAAGAAATAACAAAAAATAAGAGGTAATAATCTAGGCATTCTGTGAAGAAAATCTGGACAGTTGAGAGGTATGGTGTGTGTGTGTGTGTGTGTGTGTGTGTGTGTGTGTGTGTGTGTGTGTGTGTGTGTGTGTGTGTGTGTGTGTTTGTGTAAGGAGGGCATATTGAGTCATTCCTTGGTGGAATACTAACTTGTCGACAAATTTTATTCTTAAAGTTGCTTAATTATACCAACAGGCAGGAGGCAGACAGTAGTTAATGCATATAATGTCTGCACAAAATATATATAGTTATGACATCTATAGCAATATAAACTAATAACTAGAGGTGCCTATCATTGTTTTGAGAGTTATAATACTGAAAAATTGCTGAATAACTAATATTGAAAAACTGTAGCTCAGTATGTGTTTATGTATCTTTAAGAAGCTATTCAAGGGCTTTCACAAGTTTACAAATACTGAGCATGTGCAAGCTAGACTGCCATTTTGTAGTAACCAGTTGAGATGTAAGCATGTATGTGTGATGACCGTGCCGTGGCCCAGCAATCAAGGAGCCTCAATCCTCACCACTAACACCAGGGAGGTCATCTCCTAGAAGAGGAAAGGATAACTAATGCACAAAGTAAAGTACAATTTCCCTTAAGTGCATACATAGAACACAGTCAGTTTGGGGCTGGTTGCTCTCTTGCTCACCGGGTCCCCATTAAGACTCCCAATTGGCACAGCTATACGGTCCAGGTCTCAGCCTAACTGGGCAAGCTAAAACCTCCAGTTCCCTCTCTGTCCAACCAGTCTTTGTGCCCCTGCCAAGTAGCTGACACAACACACACACACTTTGAGATAAGTATTTATACAACTTCACAGACACTCCTGGGAAAGACTGACACAGATTCTCCAACTGTGCCCCTTTATCCAGTTAATATCAGCTACTAAAAACCATTAAAAGTGTGTCCAATTATTACCGTGCAATATTAATATCCAATGGTAGTATGACTTACAGTCAAGGCTTACTTTAGAGTGGCCTATTACAATAACATCTATAAATATACAATGTACTCTAGAGCTTATCTCTACACAAATCAGCCACAGGTAGAAGGTTTCAAAAATATTTAATAATAAATAATTAATACACAAGACAAACCTACTACACCAAAGAGATATCTAAGAGTTCAGAGATCACAAAGAAACTTAAACTAATACAGCAGGACAGGTCTGATTTCAAAGAAAAATACCTAATTAATCTTTACTAGCTTTAACTATTCCCACAAGAAATCACAGTGCTAAAACTTACAATGTGAGCACAAGGCAGAGTGCTGATAACCTGGAAGTCCAAAGTCAAAATGCTTTTTAGTCTCTTGTGAGAAATAGTATTTAAACATTACTAACAAACATGTCTCTAAGGCCCTCCCAAAATTACATCATTTTTGATAGTTAGGTTTTCTCAGTATTCATATTGCATAATAGTAACACCTGGTCTGAGTTCTCAGGCCACAAACTGCATTATTTAGCAATCTAACAGCTCCTCAGAAACTTACAACAATACAAGACATTCCACATGTATATGTTAGCAGAAACCAGAGCAATAAATCACCTTCCACATCTACATTCTAATCATAAATTTTAGCCTTAAAACAATGGGCATGAAATCATCATCCAGCCGCCCTGGAGCCAAATTCTAACATGAAAGGGTACAACATGCTTCACTGGGCCAGTAGAATGCAATGTTGTCACATATTTTGCAGTTCCACATTTCACAGTATACTTTACACTCAAGAAACATGTCTGTATTTTACATTTATTTACAAATGCCAGAATTAAATATCAAATTCTATTTGACTAGGCTGGCAGCCTTCGCCAATCCTCACAACCCCCCCCCCCCCTTGGGAACTCAAGCAAGTTTTTCGAGTGCGCCTTGAGAAACATCACTTGAGAGTGTCAGGTCTATCTGGGTGTACTTCACCCCATTCCCTGTCTTGAGAGCCCATCTGCATTGGCATTGCTACTCCCACTGCGGTGCTGCACTGACATATCATATGCTTGCAACCCCAGACTCCATCTTAACAACTTGGCATTTTGCTGATTGGCTCTGTTTAACCATGTAAGAGGGTTGTGATCTGTCATCACAATGAATTTTCTTCCATACAGATAAGGCTGAAATTGTTATAGTGCCCACACTATGGCTAGACATTCCTTTTCTACTGCTGCATAGCATTCCTCCCTGGGTTGAAGCCTATGACTGAGATAAACCACTAGGTGCTATTCTCTCTCTGAAGAAATCTGGCTAAGTACAGCCCCCACCCCATAGTTTGAAGCATCCACCTGCACAACAAAGTCTTTGCTGTAGTCTGTACTGGCTTAAGCTTCTGAAATGCCTGCTTACATGCTGGGGTCCACACTACCTTATTTGGCCTGTTCTTCCTTGTCAAGTCTGTGAGGGGAGCAGCTATGGTACTATAGTTGGGAACGAACTCTCTGTAGTACCCTGCTGTCCCCAAGAATGCCCTCACCTGCTTTTTGGTAACAGGTGCAGGCCATGCCTGAATAGCTTCCACTTTGGCAGGTTCTGGCCTTATCTTACCACTCCCCACTCTATGTCCTAGGTAGGAGACCTCTGCCATACCCAGCTGACATTTGCTTGGCTTAATGGTCAACCCTGCCCTCTGTAGTCTACCCAGCACCTCCCTGACATGCTGAAGGTTCTCTTGCCAGGAATGGCTGTAGATAGCAATATCATCCATGTAAGCAGGGCAAACCCTCTTGCTCCTGCTAAGATATGATCTACCAGCCTCTGGGAAGTTGCTGGGGTGTTCTGCATCCCAAAGGACATCTTTGTGAACTCATACAAGCCAAAAGGAGTCACAAAGGCTGACTTCTCAATAGCACTGGGAGTCAAAGTCACCTGCCAGTAACCCTTGGTAAGAACAATAGTTGCAAGATACTTAGCCCCACCCAGTTGCTCTAGGGCCTCATCTGTCCTAGGCATGGGGTAAGCATCTGACTCTGTGTAACTATTTAATTTCCTGTAATCCACACAGATCCTGGTGCTGCCATCCTTCTTTGGCACCAGTACGACTGGTGAGGCCCAGGGACTGTTGGACTTTTGAATCACCCCAAGTTCCAACATCTCCTGTACCTCTTCCTTCAGAGTCCATTTGACTCTCCCAGGCACCCTATAAGGGGCCTGCCTGATAGGCCTTTGGGGCCCTGTATCCACCTGGTGCTGCACCAGGTGGATGCGCCCTGGTTTCCTGGTGAACATGCCCCTAAAC
Organism: Protopterus annectens; assembly: GCF_019279795.1. NCBI lineage: Eukaryota > Metazoa > Chordata > Ceratodontiformes > Protopteridae > Protopterus > Protopterus annectens. The sequence continues at coordinate 406,821,089 of NC_056728.1, forward strand.
TGTTGCAACACTGCTCGGATTTCTCTTACCAGGGTAGGAGATAGCTGCTGGGACATTGCTACCTCTTCCACCGAAGTGTCAGCCCGTGCCTCACTGAGGAGATCAGTCACAAGATTTCTCTCAGACTCCTCCTGCAATCCACTGCAAATGCTCAGCACAAGGGCCTCCCTATCATGGTAAGGTTTCATCATGTTAACATAGTACAATTTGTGCCCTGACATCTGCCTAGCACTTCCACCATGTAGTTAACATCACTTTCCTTTTTTACCACCTTGTAGGGTCCCTCCCAAGCTGCCTGCAACTTGTTGTGTCTGACAGGAATGAGAACCATCACCTGCTGCCCTACAGCATACTCTCTAGCTCAAGCAATCCTGTCATACCACACCTTTTTATGTTGCTGGGCTTCTGCCAGGTTCTCCTGGGCCAGGTCCATGAGTTCCCTGAGCCTACTCCTGAGGTTCAGGACATATGCCACAACAGACTCCATGTGAGACTCACACTCACCTTCCCACTCATCTCAAATTAAATCTAGAGGTCACCTCACCCTATGCCCATACAGCAACTCAAAAGGTGAAAAACCTGTGGATTCCTGGGAAACCTCTCTGTAAGCAAACAACAGATGGGGCAAATATTTTTCCCACTCCCTCTTAAACTGATCTGCAAATGCCCGTAGAATGGACTTGATTGTAGAGTTTAACCTCTCAACAAGACAATTAGTCTGGGGATGGTAGGGGGTGGTCTTCGTGTGCTTCACCCCACAGGACTTCCACAGACAAGCCAGCAGGTCTGACATAAAATTGGCACCTCTGTCAGACAGTATTTCCTTTAGGAAACCTACCCTGCTGAAAATCTCTAGCAAAGCATTTGCCACCTTCTCTGCCTCAATGCAGGACAAAGCCACTGCCTCAGGGTATTGTGTAGCATAATCTACAATCACTAGGATATACTTTTTCCCTGTGGAACTTGGGGTACTCAGAGGACCCACAATACCCATAGCTACCCTCTGAAATGTCTCCTCAATAACCGGCAAAGGCATCAAAGGAGCTCTCACCTTGTCTCCTGCCTTGCCTACCTTCTGGCACTGTTCACAGGTCCTGCAGTACCCTGTTACATCTCTGAAAATTCCAGGCCAATAGAAGTTTTGCATAATATGCCTCTTTGTACGTTTTATGCCCATATGACCTGCAAAGGGAATATCATGGGCTGAGGCTAAAAGCACCAGACAGTAAGCTCTAGTCACTACCAACTGCTGTACTCTCTCACCTTCTAGCCCTCCCTGAGGGGCCACTCTCTGTACAGTAACCCTTTGTCCCAGTATACAGATTCCCCCTTCCCTTGAGAATCAGGTGCCTCACTAGCTACCTGCATCTAGCCTTGCAATGTAGGGTCTGAGAGCTGAGCCTTCCTCAATTATTTCCTTGTAACCCTTCCCAGCTCCCCTTCCACAGGAAATTTGGCATCCTCTGACAGCAGAGCCTCACTGTCAGCCTGGATAGTACTACTCACCACTAAATTTGCAGTTACCCTGTCCAAGGGAACATCAGTACCCACAACCAGCTGTGGCTTACATTGAGTCTCACTGCTACAGCATAGCTCACTCCCTGAAGTAACCACCTCAGCAGTCCTGGCTGCAAGTATGCAGTCTGTCTGGGTCTCCCACAGTCTACCAGACCCACATGCTTGTCTTCTAGCCTCACTGCATGTAACTGCATAAGTACATAGTACTGACTCATCCAAATCCTTCCCTCTCAGCACATCTGCAGGATGGCAGTTCCAGACCCCTGTTGTCTCAAGACAACACACTGTTGGCATTTTGTCTTTCCCACTTACTGGTTCCCTCACTTTTGGTTCCCCACCTTGCCTTCATGGACATCTGTATGCCACATGGCCCCACTGGTTGCATTCAAAACATTTAACCCTAGGTCCTGGAAGTGTACCTGGACTAGTGGCTTCCATTGCTACTGGCGGATTCAGTTGGGTCAGTCTGTGCTGCCCATCATGGGTTCCTTTAGACCCATGAGCAGTACTGGGGGTCCCTTTCCTGTGCAAGGCTGCCCTGCTTGTTAGGTATAGGTCTCCCTTCTTCCCCAACTCCTCTGAAGTAGCACACTTTCTATCAGCTAACCAGATTCTCATCTCCTCAGGCAAAGAGCTAAGGGCTTGTCCCCTTACCAAAAGGTCTGCCAGCCCTTCAAAAGTGGTGGCCTGACATCCACTCACCCAGCTATGAAAATAAGTGCTCAGTTCAGCAACATATTCACATACATTTTCATCTGCCTTGAGTCTATGCTTACAAAACTTTTCCCTATATATTTCAGGTGTTAGCTTAAAACATTCTAACAAATGTCTTTTTACAGCAGTATAATCAAAACAGTCAGCGTCATGCATTTTTGCTAAAGAAGTTACAGCTTTACCATGTAAGGGTAAGGGGGGTCAGGAACCATACCCAGAGCCTTTGGTCAACTTCATACTGTTTACATACCTGCTCAAACATATTAATGAAGCTATCAAAATGATCCCCCTCTTTAAACTGTGGAAGAAATTTACTGACCTTCTGTGCTTCTGGGGTCCTTTTACTCCGTTCCCCATTACCTCCATGACTCTGGCAAAGAGTCAGCAATTCCCTCGTTCATTTTCCTCAACTTGTAGACTCCTCATTTTCCCGGCTGCTTTTAGTTCCATATGCCTGGCCTCCAACTCAAGTCTCTTTAGCTCCAGCTGGATTTTTAAGTCCACTGCAGAAAGGTTGAGCTGTCCATTCTCCAAGGATATTGTATCTCCACTGCCAGTCTGATTGTCTTCCAGGCTGCTGTTTTCTGATGCAGCTGTAACCAAGGCTGCCATCAGGTCTGCTTTAGTCAGGTTTCCATGTACCAGTCCCCTAGCCTGGCACATCTCCACCAGCTGGTTCCTTATCAGCTTTCCATACTCTTCTGCTGACATGATACCTGCTCACCCTGACTAACACTAAGCTAACAAAAGAAATAAAACAATTGTGATCTGAACTCTGAGTATACACTGCGTGGCTGTTTTAGAGTACAAAACACTTTTAGAGATCACTGTACATAAGCTATAGGAATTCACTCTACCCACACCACTACAAGCCAATTAGTATGTGAAGTAGATCCCACCACTGCCAAACACTTGTGATGACCGTGCCCTGGCCCAGCAATCAAGGAGCCTCAATCTTCACCACTAACACCAGGGAGGTCATCTCCTAGAAGAGGAAAGGATATCTAATACACACAGTAAAGTACAATTTCCATTAAGCGCACACAGAGATCACAGTCAGTCTGTGGCTGGTTCCTCCCTTGCTCACCAGGTCCCCAATAAGACTCCCCACTGTTACAGCTATATGGTCCAGGTCTCAGCCTAACTGGGGAAGCTAAAACCTCCAGTACCCTCTCTGTCCAACCAGTGCTTTGTGCCCTTGCCAAGTAGCTGACACAACACACACACACACACTTTGAGATAAGTATTTATACATCTTCACAGACACTCCTGGGAAAGGCTGACACATTCTCCAGCTGTGCCCCTTTACCCAGACTATATGGTAGTAATTACTGCCACCACCCAGTTAATAATGTCAGCTACTAAAAGGCCCTTAAAAGGGCATCCAATTATTACTGTGCAATATTAATATCCAATGGTAGTAAAAGGGCATCCAATTATTACTGTGCAATATTAATATCCAATGGTAGTATGACTAACAGTCAAGGCTTACTTTAGAGTGGCCTATTACAATAACCTCTATAAATATGCAATGTACTCTAGAGCTTATCTCTACACAAATCAGCCACAGGTAGAAGGTTTTAAAAATATTTAATAATAAATAATTAAAACACAAGACAAAACTACTGCACCACAGAGATATCTAAGAGTTCAGAGATCACACAGAAACTTAAAATAATACAGTAGGACAGGTCTGATTTCAAAGAAAAATACCTAATTAATCTTTACTAGCTTTAACTATTCCTACAAGAAATCACAGTGCTAAAGCGTACATGTGAGCACAAGGCAGAGTGCTGATAAGCTGGATGTCCAAAGTCAAAATGCTTTTTAGTCTCTTGTGAGAAATAGTATTTAAACATTACTAACAAACATGTCTCTAAAGCCCTCCCAAAATTACATAATTTTTGACATTTAGGTTATCTCATTATTCATATTGCATCATCTTAACACCTGGTCTGAGTTCTCAGGCTACAAACTGCATTATTTAGCAATCTAACACCTCCTCAGAAACTTAAACAGTACAAGACATTTCACATGTATATGCTAGCAGAAACCAGAGCAATAAAGCACATTCCACATCTAAATTCTAGCCATAAACTTTAGCCTTAAAACAATGGGCATGAAATCTTCATCCAGCCGCCCTGGAGCCAAATTCTAACATGAAAGGGTACAACATGTTTCACTGGGCCAGTAGAGTGAAATGTTGTCACATATTTTGCAGTTCCACATTTCAAAGTATTCTTTGCATTCAAGAAACATGCCTGCATTTTACATTTATTTACAAATGCCAGAATTATATATCAAATTCTATATGACTAGGCTGGCAGCCTTCGCGTACCTTTCCCCAATTGTCACAGTATGTATATAAAGTCTATCTGTTAACTAGTTTGTTCGTATTTAATGCTGCTGCTATCCATCCTGATGTGTTTCTATGTATTAAAGCATCTGAACAAAACCCCCAGCCTTCTTGTTACACTTATTAGAGACGAACAAGCGACATGGTGTCAAAAGTGGCATGTTTAAAGGACATAGAATCAGAAATGGCATTTCTAAGAGGACACGGGTTAGAAGAAGCATACCGAAGGGGCATAAGGTCAGAAATCGCTTGGATAAAATGACTAGAGGCTCTTGTTTAGATGATGCTGGAATACACAAGAGTGGATCATCCTAAATGTGCAAAACTTCACAAAACAGGTCAGAAATGAATTTCAGATATTAAAACTTGCTCAGTACTATTTCTTTTTGCATAATATGAAACAGGGCATAGAGAATGCTCTAAATTATTTTTGCATAAGTAGAAAAGTACGATATTGCTAAAATATACTAATTACTATGGAAAATGTTTGAAATAAAGTCCAAATTGCATAAAACGTATAAAATAAGGAGAAATGACCAACTTTTCACAAAGCATGTGTATTTTTCATTTAAGCAAAGATAACCTAGTTATCAGAAGTATATAAAGTGTTTGCATGTTTCTGCAGTGTTACAGTAAAGCTGTTTTGCAAAGTACAGTCATTATAAGGCATATTTCACAAAGTACAGCCATTACAAGGCATATTTCGCAGACTACATCCATTGCAGAGCATATTTTGCTAAGTACAGTATTTTGAAGAGTTTATTGTGCATTTGAATGTTGTTACTAGCTCACAAAACAGCTTGTTCATCCATAATTACTAGGCCCATATTTTCAGTGTGTTTGTGTATACTTTGTGGGCATGGCAGACAGATTTCAAAAACCCAGTGCACTTGTGTTTGACAGTAATATTGCTGAGAATTGGAAAGTGTTTGAGCAAGAGTACGACATTTTTATACAGGCTGCATTTTCTGATAAAGATGACCATACAAAGGCATTTATTCTGCTTAATTTAGTTGGGTCAGAAGCCATAGAAAGGGAGCACTCATTTGTATATGCACCTGCTATCTATACTGGAGAGGGTAAAAAACATCATATTGTTGTACAGGCTTAGGACCCAGAGTGCTTAAAAGTAAATTTAGAGAAATGCGTAACCCTCAGACAAATGTTACAATGGAAAGGCACTTATTTTACACAAGGCATCAAAAGCCTGGTGAAACTTTTTTTGCAGCGTATATAACTGACCTGAGAAATAAGACTAAAACTTGCAGATTTGGTGACTTAATGGATGAGATGATAAAGGACAGACTTGAGTATGGCATAAGATGATGCTGTGAGAAAGGTTTTGCTTTGCGACAGTGATTTAACTTTGAATAAGGCCATTGAGATTTGTGAAATATACAAGCTCACAGAAAAGCACACACATATGCTTATAAATGAGAACAGCTCTAGAAGTAGAAGTGATAAAGCTCATGTTGATAGTATGCAGCACATTATTAAGAGAAACTGGCCCAAGCACATGGCAGCTGTAACCCCTGTAGCCTTCACTGGTAAAACACAGAACTTTCTAGCAAATTCCAGAGTTCACACAGTCTCAGTGAAGCATAAGAGTGAGTCAACAAACTCAAAGCATGGGCCCCAACCTACTTTTATTGCCAGCTGTCGTAATTGTGGTGGTAATCATGAATCTAAAAGGGAAAAGTGTTTAGTGTCTGGTCAACAATGTCACAAATGTAATAAATGGAATCATTTAAAATGATTTTGTAAATCAAAATGCCTACATTCTTCTATTAAAATGGAACATTTTAAGAAACAGTTAATCAGTTAGACAGTGCAAGCCTACTCTTTATGTTGGCGGTGTGTCAGTGCTTCATAAAATGGTCAATGGCAAATAATGAAGTATTTTGTACCATTCGGATAAATGGCAAACCCATAGATCTCATAGTAGATACATGTTCCAAATGCAATGTGATGTCAGCAGAAACATTTGCCAGACATAGTATGTAAAGGTGAAAGGCCAGATTTGGCAAGGTGTGCAAAATTTGTTGCTTATGAAGATGAAGAAATTCAAACCAAAGGCTCAGTAGTGCTTTCATGTTACTCTACTGGAAGAAGTTATGACTTGTTATTTTATGTGGTCAAGAGGCACACCCAGTCATTATTAGGACTCAGAGACACTTTAAAAACGGGACTGCTTTCATTTAATAAGGAAGTCCATCATGTTAGCTTAAAAGACCACCACTCTAATTTTGCCCAGTACATTTTTTTCTACCTATGCTAATCTTTTCGAAGACAAACTAGGGAAACTTCCAGAGGTCAGTCCAGTAATTAGGCCTGCATGAAAAGTTCAAATAGCCATGCAGGACAGAGTTAAAGCCAAGTTAGATATAATGGTGCGACAAGGTGTGATTTGTCCAGCTGAAACTCCAACTGAATGGGTATCTTCCATGGTGGTAGCTCATAAGAAAAGCTCAGATGACATCAGAATATGTATTCACCCATGAGATTTGAACAAAATATTAAAAAGGCTCCATCATCCAATGTGTACAGTCCAAGAAGTCACTAGGCCTCTATGCCAAATGCTGCTATTTTTTTCTGTCTTAGACTCAAAAAGTTCATTTTGACAAATTCAGCTTGACAAGAAATCATCATTGCTCACTACGTTCAGTACTCTGTTTCACAGGTACAGATTTTTGAGAATGCCATTTGGGATAAATTCTGCAAGTGAAGTCTTTCAATGAGCAATAGAGAAAATTTTGTCTGTATATCCTTGTGCTATCATAGTAGATGACATACTGGTAGGAAGTCGTGATGAAGCCGAACATGACATAAACCTCAGAAACGTTCTAGAAAGGGCACGTCAAGTGAATCTCAAGCTCAATGCACAGAAATGCAAGTTCAAGGTGCAAGAAGTTATTTATGTTGATCATTTATTTACAAGTACAGGTTTATGACCAGACCCTTCCAAGCAAACAGCCATTCTCGAGATGCCAGCACCAGACAATGTTCAAGCCCTGTAACATATTCTTGGCATGTTCAACTACTTAGGCAAGTTCATTCCAGACTTGAGCCACCTATCAGCACCACTCAGAGACCTGACACATAAAGATGTATCTTGGTATCCTGGAGCAACATCAAAGACCATTTGATGTCCTGAAACAAAGAATTGCTATTCCACCATTATTCAGATATTATGATGTTCACAAGCCAATAAGACTTTCCTGTGATGCTTCAAAATTTGGTTTAGGTGCAGTCATGCTACAAGAGGATCAACCCGTTGCCTATGCATCAAGAACTTTTACCCAAACTGAGATGCAGTATGCTCAGATTGAGAAAGAACTTTGGGCAATTGTGTTTGCATGTTCGAAGTTCAAGATTATGTTTATGGTAGACCTATCCCGACTGAAACAGACCACCAACCATTAGTCACCGTCTTGAGAAAGACTATACATTCAGCTCCCGCCTGACTGCAACGTATGATGCTGAGATTTCAAAGTACAATTTCAATCTTGTTTATAAGAAAGGCAGACTTCTTTATCTTGCTGATACATTGTCCAGATCACCCAGAAATACCACTTAGCAGAATGAAAATCAAAGTTCTCAACTGACTGATGATTTTGAAGTCATGGTAGTGAGAAATTTTTCTTTCACATGTCTTGGTGAGCTGAGAGATCACATAGTCACAGATCCAGTTTCACAAAGGCTCAACGACTTTATCAACCAAGGATGGCTGTCAAAGCAATCTAGTTTACCTCAAGAAGTGCAACCTTATTTTCCATACAGATATGAAGTTTTGGCTGGCAAAGGTATAATGAAAGGTCTGAAAGTAATTGTTCCAAAGTACTTGCAACTTGAGTACATTACTGTCTTTCATCATGGTCACCCAAGAGTCGAATCTACCAAAAGAAGGGAGAAAGACCTAATATTTTCGCCTTCTGTGTCACAAGACATTTAGAGAGCACTTTTACCTTGTTCAGTTTGTAATAGTACAAAGCCACATCAACATAAGGAACCACTTCATCTTAACCAGATTCTGGAATTACCTTGGTCGACAGTAGCCACTGACATTTTTGAGTGGAATGGTCAACATTATTTGGTGTTAGTAGACTCTTACTCCAATTGGTTCAAGATTGACCTACTTCCCAACCTAGCATCCAGTACTGTCATTACAAAGATGAAATATTAGTTTGCTGTACATGGTAGTCCATACAAAGTTATCTCTGACAATGGCACGCAGTTTACAAGCCAACAGTTCAAAAGATTTGCAGAAGATTAGGACTTTAGGCATGCCACAAGTAGTCCAGAGTACCCGCAGTCAAATGGTTTGGCAGAATGTGCAGTTCAAAGTGCAAAGCAAACAAGATAATAGTGATGTTTTCCTGAATGTCTTGAATCTCAGAAATGTTGCTCTTGATAAACATCTTGGTTCTCCTGCCCAGAGACTTCTGTCGAGACAAACCAGGACCACTTTACCAATCAGTAGTCAATTGCTGGTTCCGTGTGTCAAGAACAACAGATCAGTGGAAGCAAATCTGTTGAAGAAATGATTAACCCAGAAGTGTTACTACAATAAGGCCAGCAAACCACACAATCCATTACAAGAGGGAGAAGTGGTAAGGATGCAGATGTCCAGAGGTTATAAGGAAGGTGCTTATGTACTTATACTTATGTACTGCATTGCATTGTTGATGACAGACAGTTGAGCTACTTTCCCATGTTCAATAATGTTGCCCTGAGTTTGTAGAAGCTGAGAAGCTGCTGCAGGGTTTAGTAGTATATCCTTTCCCTGCTGTTGTGTGATCTTGGAGGTGATACATATATATATATATATATATATATATATATATATATATATATATATATATTTTTTTTTTTTTTTATTTTATTTTATTTTACTTTTGTTAACTAGGAAAATCCAGCTGGACCAGGTCCATTTTCAGTGGAGGCCCGGGGAGAAAAGTTCCACAATTAAGAAGACATTTATACAATTAGAGATATACATACAAAACAGGCAATAGCACAAAATGTATTTACAAGAGGAGTTATTCTTTACTTTGGTAAGTATAGTTAAACTTGCAGTGCAGGTCTGAGATACAGTTTTGAGAAATATTTACAAGGGTTCAGTGAAAGGGTTTAGACAGATATATGCAGAGTCTGGTTCCCAATAGTTACCAGGTTTTGCAGGACAAACGTTACAGTGTGAGATAGTTTTGCAAAGGTAGTAAGTACTGCTTACAGTTTTAGTAAGTATGTATAGAAGGGAGCAAAAAGAACAATATGATATATGATGAGTCAGTATTTCAATGCACATAGATATAGTGTGATGCTTAGACTGGCGTAGATTGATAGAAGAAAGGTATAGGGATTGTCATGTGATACATGGGCAAATCCAAGTTGTCCTGAGATGAGATTTGAGTGATTTTTTTGAAGTTTGTATTTGTTGTTGTGGAGGTTATATTGGTGGGGAGATTGTTCCATTTTTTAGCTATGATGTGGGAATAAAGGGCTTTTCCTGCAGTGTAGTAACACTGAGGAGGGTTTTATTGGAAGAGCATAGAGGGTGACTGGAAGAGTGGGAGGTTATTAGATGACTGAGGGCTGGAGTTTTGTCTGGGTGGTTTCTGATGTTAAAGATATAGGTGAGTTGTTGGTAAGATAGTAAGTTAGGAAATTCAAGTCATTGAATTTCTTTTAGTACTTGGCAGTGATGAGTTCTAAAGGGGGAATGATTACTCATTCTGATGAAGTTTTTTATTCCAAAAAATGAAAGTGCTCAATAAATATTGGTTTGTGGATCCTGGCTTGCTTAAACACTGAACTAACATTTAAATACTAGCTGCCAAATAAAATTGTGCCTTTTTTCACCAGTGCGATTCAAACATGTCACAAGTTGCTAAGCTACTGCATACAAAGCAAAAACTTTCATGTACAAATAAATAAAACACTTATGAAAGCAAAACAAAAAAATACATGTAAAAATCACCTCTCCAGCCTTGTCCTTTTCAGGCATAACACAAATTTCTAAGCTGCTGCATACACAGCAAGAAACTTCAATTACACATAAATAAAGCACTTATGAAAGCAAAACAAAAGAAAAGACATTTAAAAATGACTTTTTCCACTTTTTTTCAAAACTGGTTTCATAGATAAATATTCATTGAGTCCATGTTCAAAGTTGTGATCTTAACTTAAAATTCCATCTCAGTTCAACAAATTCTGTATCATTAACTTTGTCCTCTTGTTTGGGACAAACTTTAATAATCTCCATAATTAAAATTGTAAAACTATGTGACTCTCCATGTTCTAACAAATGTTTGGCAATGGCACTATATCTGAGACCTTTCCTTACACAATGATGGGGTCCCTCATGCGCTCCTTTAGTTGTCTATTCATTTTGCCAACATAAATTTTTTTACAAGTACAACTAGCTAGATATTTCAAATTCTTGGTTTCACAGTTAGCTGCAGCTGTAAATGTATAAACTATACCTGTGTCATGAAGAACAAAAATCCCTGATTCATTTATATAGCAACAAAAAGCACACTTCCCACACTTACTTGTAGTACCATTATCTGATCTAAGATTATTCGTAGGGTAAATAAGTATTCTTTTAAGAGATTTCTTATTTCTGTACCAAAACCTCAGAGATTGCAGGAATCTTTCTGTCACTGTGTAGTATATGCCAATTTCTCATAAAAATTTGTTTTATTTGCTCAACATCCATGTTATAAACTATGGGAACTGTAACATTTTTCTTTTCATAACTACTAACTGAGATTTCCCTATTGGGAGATGAAAACTAAGGCTTAGCACTTGTAGTTCCTTAACTTCTTGCTAATATTATTGCCTCATCAGCATTTTGCATCTTGTACCACCTCCACAAAAAATGAACTTTCATTCATGTATCTCAGCACC
>NC_056728.1:406837588-406860088 GCF_019279795.1 Protopterus annectens
TTCACAATTTTAAACAAATACAATAATAATTTCAGTACCTTACTGAATAGTAGATGTAATCATGTAAGAAATATTGTAAAACACACATCTGAGCTAGTTATACAATCTTCCTCTGTGTATTCTCCATGCAGCAGAATAGGAGATTTCCTATAATCGAGTCCAAAGAAAAAGAAGGCTGAAGAATCTTTCTTTGGGTGCTCAAGAGTATGCAAAAAGAAAGTTTAAGTAAAAAAGGATTTTTTTTCGATTTGTACTTAACTATAATTAGAGAAGTAATTCATACACAAATATAGTAGAAGTAAAGTGCTTTCAGTACACTAAGCAGCACAACCTATGTCAGCCAGAAATTTCAAATGTATTACGATTTCTTAATGTTATAACTGCATATGTCATTAGTATGACTATATTGAAAATGCAAAAATCCCCAGCACTTGATAGCAATATACTGATTGTTCCCATGTCTCCACAACCATTTCTAGAATTTTCCTTTATTGCAATAAAGTTTTGATAAAAAAAAGCCATTGTTGCTATTTGAAACCCTAGCAGTTTTTAAATGCAGAAAAGTGGCAAAAATCGTTTTCCTACATATTCTACTGACTGTAAGCATTTAACCTTGTTCCTCACATAACTATCTAAACTCAATGGACACATATAACAAAAACACTAAGGAAATCCAGTATGGTCTATAGCTATTTTAATTAGTCTTTTGAACTGTTATACATATTTCCTTTGAGTTCATCATTTTTTTCTGACATATTGCACCATTCAATTTTCAGATTTTTCTGTGTGTGAGTATGTGTGTTTGGGGTGTCTGTCTGTCGGTCTGTCTGTCTATTTGCATGCTTTTTCCTTCTATGAACTTATTAACTGTCATTACAAGCCATTAACTAAAATGTTTATAATAATAAGGATACCCTAATTGATGCAAACCTGCAGATAGCCAAAACACAACAGCTTGTTATTTATGGAAACCTCATTTTCCTCTTTGTTCTACCCCAGTTTTTGATACCATAACTAACAAGAAGTCAGTCAGTATCTACCAATAAAGACAAGGCTGCAGTGAAACTAGTGAGAAGAGCAATGCTTGGGATACTCTACTATTTGCCAGCATTTTGTATATTAAGCGCATCCTGCTTTTGAAGCAGTATATCATTTGTTCATCCACAGGCCAACATAATATTATAACACTCTATGCCAGAAACGCCTAATACACTGAATTCTTTGATATGCTAAGCATATTACAGGTGTTAGTTGTAACTATTACTCTATCTAACCTCATAAAATCACAATAACTCTTAAACAGTCACTTTCACACTGCCTTCTCCACCCCTGTCAGTCACTAGCCCTCCAATAACTGCCTTTTCTATCATTTCATCAAGCTATTCCATTCACTGCTGTGAGAAATGGCTGATCCCTGAAAATGTTTGTCTTTTAAATCACCTGATTTTAACAAATATTTTATTTTTTCACATCTATCCCTAGGTTAGCAAAGGTGAAATGAAGGCACTTAAGATGCTTCCTGTGATTTGTGATGCTCCATTGTGACTCATCTGAATTTGTTTCTTAACCAGGAAGTCATGCAAGACCCATCAAATGGCAATTTTATTTTAAATAAGACTTGAAAAACCATGAGGATTAAATTACATTTAAGGCATAAGAACCTTAGGTTTTAATTCTCCTTTAGGCATAACATACAAAAACTTATGGGCCAAAGTACACATATTTTTATTAAAGCCAATAAGTGCTCCTGATAAAATTCTAAGGATGACTGTTGCATTCCCATGAACTACAAGACTGAAAATCTAATTTTGGTGAATAAATATAGTAAGCCAGTGATTTCTGTACCTAAACGTTGAGTAAAAAAATAAATATATATATATATATATATATATATATATATATATATATATATATATATACACACACACACACATATATATATATATATATATATATATATATATATATATATATATATATATCACACACACGCATATATTTTTTTATCTGTACATCTATACATACATAGCAGAATAGCAAGAGTGTGGGCAGCTCCTCTATATTAGGAGATACAGTAGGCTTTACCGTTTAAAACTGTAACATATTTATAGTGATTTTCTAGAGTAAAGCTAAATAAATGCCGGGCACACTTTTTTCATACTTTGGGGAGAGAAGCATGGGCCTCGCAGATTCAATAAAGAACCATTGTATTAACCTAGGGAATCTATGCAAGGTATATCTAATATCCAATGACCAGACACAGAGAGAATATAAACAGTGTCTGTCATTCAATGAATGTTTATATCAAATAATTAAAAAAAAATCTCATTTCAAAATCTTGAGATGTGGGTTGCCTGCCCCTAGAATACATTTCTCTTGATCAAAGTCAAGCAGAACAGAATAAAAGTAGTATTTTCCTTTGTCAAAACTGATTAGATTATCTGACCCCTGCATCACATATTCAGTGAATGAACATTATCTTCTCATCCATGTTATACTGACTATGGAAAGCTATACAGTATCTGCTATAATCTATGTTGATATACATGATTGTTTAATAGAAACTTCTGGCTCTGAAAATGAGTAACACATAAAGTTTGAAGACATTTTCATTATTATTACTTCAAGGTGAATGAGTTCCTTTAGGGCCTTTTCCTCCACTTTTGCACTGAAATTATGATGAAGTATTTTTTTTCTGAGACCAGCTATGTCACATGTGGTGTAGTTCTTCCAGACTCCCTAGAGAACATTTTTCTTCCAGAGGGTTATTGCAGACACCTTGACAATGTCAGACTTTTCATCAGTTTACACAGATGGATATTAAATGTTTCATTCACTTCCTGTTACAATGTGTTGCTTTTCAATGTAATGCATTTTATGGTGTCATTATCTGAACCTAATTGTTTCATTGTTGGATGTCAGGTTTGTTTCTTTATCTAAACAGATGTCAAGATTTTCAATTTGTCATACTGACCCTTTTTGTGCACAACAATTTACCTCAATTTGAACATTGTACATTTTGCAAAATGCCAAAATGATATCATAGTGACACTACACCAAATAGTTGATCGTTTATTTGCCCTACAGGTGTCATATTTAAAGTATAAATAAAATAAACACTTGTTCTCACATCAATATTTCTGTTAGGCTGACCTATAAAGTTACAAAACTCCATTTCCAGGCCAGAAGATAAATGTATTGTTAGTCCTTGGAAGGTGTTACTGAGGCTTTTCTGTACAAGAATGCTATGAGCTGATTATTAATGACCTGAGTTGATTAGGATATGCCTTAAAATATAGTTAAGTCACAGAAATGTGCGTGAGAACTTAATCTGTATAAACCACTATAAACAGAAAAGTGAAATGCTGATTGCACAATAATCTTAGTCATGTATTAACCACTTATTTTAAAATCTGTCACAGAAAAATAATTATTAAAATAATAATCTCAATTTCTAAGAATTCTGAAGTCCCAGATTTTGCACTCTGCCTCATGTTCTCATTATCCAAGCAAGCAGTTCCATCCTTTTAAACACATATAGAGCCAAGCTGTATCTTTTAAAGCCAGCATATCTAAATAGAGAAACCAGAAATTTGTACTTAAACAGATATCTAAATCAGGATGGAATATATTTGTCCATTATTATGTATTTATAGTCTTCTCTTGTATTGAGTCTTCATACACAAGTGTAGCTTTTATCTAAAGCACTACAAATTATTATTATTATTATTATTATTATTATTATATCAGAATTATAACTTGATAAATATATACTTTGTTCTGTAGGTATTTCACAAGTGCAGCCAGTGAGGACTGAGACAAATCCTTAAATACATATTTCTTTATTTTAAAGCAGAGGTGAACTAAAGCCAAGTATGGAATATGAATTTCATTTGTATGAAAAAAACATGTCAGCTGTGTATGGCATTTGCAACTGAGTATGGATGTATCTAGTTGAACTGTGTTCAAAGCAGTTAGTTAAAAATTAACACAAACCTTTAGCAAGTATGAAATGAAAAACAAGTGCTCTCAAGAAAGTAAACATCAAGATCTTCAAGTCAGACTCAAAAAGAAAGAGCTACAGAGAAGTAAAAAGAGACACACTGAGACCCAGCATGCAAAACCATATATGTGATATACAGCATTGCTAAGAACCCATACAAAACCAGATTTGTGATATATAGCATTACTAAGAACTCATGGATCTACTTCAGTAGATTGAGTTAACAAATAACCAAAATTGAAATGATTGAGACAAATAGACTGGAAAGTCAAAATAGCAAACGTTTATATTTCTGAAACTACAAACAACAAAAAGCAACTGCACATGTCAAATACTAGCCTAAACTTCTGAATGGAGATCACGGACACAGAAAAAAACAGGTACTATATTTAAACACTTAACATTAATAAAAATTGTACCTTTTTCAACTCTTGTTAATAGAGATCACCATACAGTGAGGATTGTGAATTTTTCCCTTTTCCCCACTGTAGTGCGATCTCCATGTTTGAGATATATAATTTGCATGGGGTGTGGTGGTGCAGGGGGCTTGCCCCTCCTTTAAAAACATTAAAAAATGTATATTTGTCCGTTAAATTACTTATTTTAAAGTAATACATGATTGTTGTGAGTGTCTGTGATCTCCATTCAGAAGTTCCAGCTGGTATTTGTCATGCGCAGTTGCGTTTCATTGTTTTAGTTTCAGAAATGTAAATTTTCACTAGTTTGACTTTTCAATCTTTTCTTCTTGATCATTTCAGTTTCAGTTATGTGTTAATTCGATCTACTGAAGTAGATCCAAACTCGTACACCACCAGATATGTAGCATTACTAAGAACTCATACATCACCAGATACATGATATGTAGCAGTACTAAGAACTCACAGAATACAAGATATGTGATATGGAGGATTACTAAGAACTTATACACCACCAGATATGTGATACAGAGCATTACTAAGAACTCATACAACACCAGATATGTGATATGCAGCATTACTAAGAACTCATTCACCACTAGATATATGATATGCAGCATTACTAAGAACTCATACACTACACTAAGAACTGATACAACACCAGGTGTGTGATATGTAGCATTACAAAGAACCCATACACCACCAGATATGGGATATGCAGCATGACAAAGAACTCATACAACACCAGATATGTGATATGCAGCATTACTAAGAACTCATATGCCACCAGATATGTGATATGCAGCATTACTAAGAACTCATACAACACTAGATATGTGATATGCAGCATTACTAAGAACTCATACACCACACTAAGAACTGATACAACACCAGGTGTGTGATATGTAGCATTACAAAGAACCCATACACCACCAAATATGGGATATGCAGCATAACAAAGAACTCATACACCAGATATGTGATATGCAGCATTACTAAGAACTCATATGCCACCAGATATGTGATATGCAGCATTGCTAAGAACTCATACAACACCAGATATGTGATATGCAGCATTACTAAGAACTCATTCACCACTAGATATGTGATATGCAGCATTACTAAGAACTCATACACCACACTAAGAACTGATACAACACCAGGTGTGTGATATGTAGCATTACAAAGAACCCATACACCACCAGATATGGGATATGCAGCATGACAAAGAACTCATACAACACCAGATATGTGATATGCAGCATTGCTAAGAACTCATACAACACCAGATATGTGATATGCAGCATTGCTAACAATTCATACAACACCAGATATGTGATGTGCAGCATTACTAAGAACTCATGTGCCACCAGATATGTGATATGTAGCAGTACTAAGAACTAATGCAACACCAAATACATGATATGTAGGATTACTAAGAACTTATACACCACCAGATACGTGATATGTAGCATTAAGAACCCATACACCACCAGATATTTTATTGCTTAGTCTTCTGCATGCCTCATGTGTCTTAAATAACTTGTATTCCCCACAGTTTTCATTGTTACAAAATAGGTATAACCATGCATATAGGTTTTCAGCTTTTCATCCAATTCACAACAATGTGTATGTTGGAAGACACTGAGCTGCCTTGAATTCCATCAATATTTAACATCCTTGACATAGTGCTCACCACCATGGGTGATCGCTGCACCACCCCATGTGTGGGGCCCTCCTTGGTAAAGTCTAATCATAAATCAGTCTTGTTCAAAGTAACAGTCATACCTCACCTACCCTCAGGAAAAAAAAAAAAGGTTAAACACTTTCTCCAAAGAAAACTATAGCCTACTCACTGGTGGCATCAAGAGTTTCAAGCCTCCTGCTAATACTGACAGCAATGACCCCTATACTGAGATGTACACAAATGTCCTGTATAAATACCCATATAAATGTGTAGACTCACCCATACAGGAATGCATCAAATCAAGATCCTCACTCTAAAATAAGCCACCCTGGTGAACATCCATCATAAATAGTTTATATCATAAGATAAAGAAACTGCTGTCAAAAAACAAGAGGGGACGGTCCCACCAAAGGAAGTCCTCCATCCAAAGCATAGACAAGCAGATTAGACATCTTGTAAAGTCCTCTAAAGCTAATTATGAACTAAATTAGTATCCCTTGCTAAGGTAAATCACAAAGCATTCTTTAGCAACATCCAAAATCTAAAAGGGAAGGCCCAGCTTTGCGCCAAACGAACTGTGGATTGCACCATGTATACTGAACTTGAGGACATCGCCGACCTGCTAGCAGACAAGTTTGGTGAAAACATCACCCCCTGTCCCCCACCAGTCATACCCCATAACATAATTGTCACCAGTCCTCTGCCTAGTATTTCCAGAGAACAGGTCATATCCACACTCTCCAAGGCCAAAAACACAGCCTCTATGAGACTGGACAACATCCCAGGATGCTTATTAAATGGTCTAAAACAGGAGTTAGCGGAAACACTGAGCACACTCTTCAATCACAGTCTAAGCTGTGGCATTGTCTCAGCTGAGAGAAAAACAGCAACTGTAATCCCCTTGCGCAATGAGGGCCCCTCAACTGATCACAGGAACTGTACACCCATAAGCCTAATCAGCCTTAACTGCAACACCATGGAGAGAATCATCGTGGATCTTAGCAACAAGGATGTAGGTGACCTTCAAACTCTTGACCTGATCCAGTTTGGCTTTGTTAAGGGCAGATCTTGACTGCTAAACCTGGTGGACTTCTTCAAGAATGTAACCAAGACCATGGATGAAGGCAAAACAGTTCCCACTCCCTATCTCGACCTGGCCAAGGCCTTTGATACAATCACTCACTCAGGCATCATTGAGAAATTTACCTACCTGGGGATTAACTCTTATGTCACTAGATGGGGCACCAACTAGCTCACAAACAAAACACATACAGTCAAAACTGGGGATACCAACTCCTACTAGCAAACCTGTTACCAGTGGTGTTCCACAAGGATCTGTGCAAGGCCCCTTACTGTTTTGTATCTATTGTTCAGAAGTCCAGGTGAAAATAGATGGCCTTTGGCTTACCAGGTTTGCTGATCACTGCAAACTGGGGGCAATCATTGAATCCCCCAAAGATGACAAATGACTGATGTCAAAGCCACTGCTAAAACTAAACACAAAAAAATACATTTTCATCTCCTTCAGCAAAGGAGAAACCCCTGCTAATTGCAACATTAATAATAACCCCTTAAGTTCAAACCCAGTGTTGACAGATTTAGGAACACAAGTTGTTAGCAGACTTAATTTTGATCATTAGGTGTCCACAGTACTAACGAAGGCCTTCTACATTACACACCTCATAAACAAGCATATAGTATCCAAAGTTAAGGAGGTTATAACTCCTCTGTACTCAGCTCACATCAGACCAATAATAGAGTACAATGCTCCCTTCTGTATGTACCTCACCTGACATCTGCAGCAACTGGAGGTACTTCAGAGACTTCACACCAAGAAAATTCAGGTCCTACAACACATGACCTACACGGACAGAGTGAAGGCCCTAATCACTTACTTTACTCAGTATTGTATAGACCGCTTAGAAGCAAATTGCACCCGGCCTACAGAGCCAATGGGACAAGATTTACTCTAGGGATCTAAACCTAGCCAGCGATATTAACAGAACATGCTGGAGAGACTGATATGTCTCCCAGAGTTTGCCACTCCTGTCTAACAAACTCCCAATTAATGTGAAACAGAGCTCCTCGATGACCCTATTTAAGAGTAACCTGGACAATCGGATGGGAAACTGCAAATTTACACCGGGGGTTTCACCTATGTTCCTCTAGACAGGGGCAGCTAGTGCTGATCTTAGATTCATGCCCAGACATAAACTATATATCTTGGTTCATAAGGGAACAAGAGTATAACATGGCTAGGCTTGAAGAGGCCTTAGGGCCAATAGCTTAGTAACCTCCTATGATCCTATGATCCATAAATGTGAAAGATTCTGTTAAACTCCAGGTGGCCTGATAAAGAAAACTAAATCAATAATCTTATTCTTCTATTGCTGAATTTTTTTTAGAAGTTAAGGATGAGGAATTAAATGTGCCCTAATTTTTTTGAGATGGGAGTCAAGAGAATGGTGGATAAATTAAATAATTCAGAGAGGAAGTCTTTGTAGTGGCTGTACCTTTTGAGATCATTTTGAGTCAGTATAAGAGTGTCAACAGGTTCTACCAGCTAGTTTGACTTCTTTTTAGATGCTATGTGATAAAATCTGTTTATTTCTATAGTAAGTTGCTTTATGACTTCTGGCAGTTTTTTAGCCGAACACTTTAGGAAAATAAATCTGATTATGAGTTTATGAAGTTAAACGATGCATCACTTGCAAATCTTTAGCCAAGAGAGATTGCTCATGTGGCATTGGCCTCAGTTAATGGGCTCAGTTTCACTTTGCACATTATATATAGGGTGTGTGAAAAATACAAGGGTGAATTTTGATAATACATTGCGCCGTGTGCAGGCTAGATGGCAGGACTGTTATAGTGCTAATGCATGGTCAGGTGTCAATGGTCATTGTTCATTAGTACCAGTTGTAAAAGCTCAGCATATGCATTTTATAAAACAAGAATATTCTTTTTCAAGTTGTCCATGTCTTATTTTTCAGTATATTTTTCATGGCTTTGCTACTTGCAGGAGTAATATACTTATATTACAGTAATATACTTATATTACAATAAGGCAAGTATCCTAGATTGGATATTAATAAATAACAAACCCCAGTTATATAATCAGGCACCATACCTGAGGACATGAGTGACCACCTCCTAACCTATATAATCAGAAAAAGGGATGACATGCCTCATCAAACCACCTTTAAAACCCTTAGGAATACTAAAGACTTTAACCTGACTAATTTCCAGGTGGAACTTAACTCATGCAAATGGTCCAATCTTAAACTACTTCCCCTTGACGAAGCAGTCTCAGACTTCAATGCTAGATTCCTTGCCATCTTAGACAGGCATGCTCCCAAACGAACAATCAGAACCAAAAACAAAATAGCTCCATGGCTAATCAATGGTACTAGACAAAAACATTTTGCTAGAAACACAGCATGGACCTTCTGGAGATCCACCAAATCCCCACAAGCCCACATTAGATACAAACAATTTAGAAACGAGGCAAAAAAGTCCATTGTGCTAGACAAACACAACTACTATTTCAATTTACAACAAAAACACCAAAATCAACCACAAAAATTCTGGTCAGGCCTTAATAAACTGCTCCACCCAGGTAAATCCTCAACTCCCACCCCCTGAACTACCCTACATCTACCCCCTAAATGTGTTGCAAAGACCTTTAATACTTTCTTCACAGAAACAATGCAGTCACTAGCTAATAATCTATCTCCCAACACCTCTAATACTACCACATCCACTCAGGTAAATGTACCTCCCTTCAAATTTGATCCTATCCCCACAGACTATATTAAATCCCTACTTAAGAAACTAAAACCCACCACCATGACACCAGACCTACTTCCTGCAGAATTTCTACAAAAGGCTGCTAATGAAATAGAATACCCTGTCTCCATCTTAATCAGTCATACTATCCACGAATCCTACGTCCCCTCCATCTGGAAAATCTCCCACATTATCCCACTTCATAAAGGGGAAACTCCACTGAACTCTCTAACTATAGACCTATAGCCATCCTATCTCTCTTAGCCAAAATAATGGAAAAATGCATACATAAGCAAATTCTAACTTACCTTATTCAGAATACTCTACTAGTCCCATCCCAGCACGGATTTAGACATGCCCATATTACAACAACTGCCCTTCTTTCCTTTTCTCACACAATAAATCAAACACTGTGATCACAACAAGTTCTCCTCAGCCCTCTTTCTCGACCTATCCAAAGTATTCGACATGGTGAATCACCACCTTCTTCTAGACACACTAAAATCACTTTCCTTAGACAATCTAGTAATCAACTGGTTCCACTCTTACCTGGACGGCAGACAACAAGCTGTACTATGGAAAGACAATCTAGCCCCCCTTCTACCTGTCACCCTTGGAGTCCCCCAAGGATCTATATTGGGTCCCCTCCTTTTCTCTATATTCGATAATGACCTACCCAAAGTTATCCCAGATGCCACATGTATTCAGTATGCAGATGACTCCACACTTATTTGCTCTGTCACCACCCCCACAGAACTACAATTCCTATCCCAAATCACCTTCACCAAAGTAGGGGACTGGATCAATAGTCGCCGTCTCCTAATAAACCCAAACAAAACAAACTACTACTTTTTTCCCCTACCGGTAAGCTAACATCACCAATTATTACAATCTCATCTAACAATGGCACCATAATGTCTCCAGAACCTTGCACAAAACTTCTTGGTGTAATCATTAATAATAACCTGAAGTATGATGTTCATATAGACAAAACCATCAAAACAGTTAACAAAAAAAATAGGCTCCTTGTATAGGATTAAACAATTCCTAACACCATCTGCCAGAACTGCCATAGCTCAGACACATCTGCTATCGACCCTTCTCTATGCCTCACCTATCTTCGCAAACCTAAGCAAATCAAATCTTAACAAATTTACTAGCTGCTATAACAATATAGCTAGACTTGCCACAGGCTCAGCCTACAGAAGCCATCACTGCCATAATCTTCTCACATTAGGCTGGCTAGAACTACCCAATCAGCTCCAGTATAACCAACTCATAGTTATTCATAAAATACTCTACCAACCTAACAATACACCCATTCTGACTAATATTATCACCCCCTACAGCAACCTAGCATCCCTCCACTCATCCAACAGAATGCTAGTACAATCTGCCAAAGCCAACAACTCAGCCGGCGAATCATTATTCTCCAACTCTGCTGGAAAAAAATGGAACTCTGTCCCCACAGATCTTACCACTACATCCTCCTTATCCCAATTCAAATTATCCCTAAAGAAATACATAAACAGGCATTGGCTATGTCCATGTCTAAACCTAGACTAACCCAAAAAAAAAAAAATAAGAAAAAAAACACAAATCACATAGGAGAAATACCCAATAATAACCTTCTCTACCCAGACTATATACACTTCTTAACAACCATTAGAATATTATTATCAGGAAGATAATATCCTAGCCATTCTAAGGCTATGTTCTTCAACCCCTCTACATGTAATTTCCAACAACTTCCCTTCTTAACTAAGCACCTTTTTCTCTTGACTGTCATCCTTACATTCAATCTGTGAATACTTTTCTTTCTACACACTTCAAAGCTGTGAAATGTCTCTACGTATTTCATACCATAAACCTACAATGCTGATTGATTTCAATGTAACCTTGACTATATATTGTCAGTTATTTTTAAATGTTTTAGATTTCAGTGTAACCACAACTTAAGAGTTTCACTTTTTTTTGCACGTGTGGAGCTTTTCTCCCCGGGCCTCTGCTGAAAATGGACATGTATCCAGTTGGACTCTCCCGGTTAACAAATGTAAAATAAAATAAATAAAATAAAATAAAAATAAAATAAATAAAATAAAATAAAAATAAAATAAATAAAATAAATAAAATAAAATTATTTTCATGGATATGAACAAACAGCAAGTCTTTCAAAATGTATTTTATTGCATGATATATGTGGAATGTGAATGCCATGGGACGTTATTTATTTATTTATTTTGTTAACTGGATAAGTGAATTAGTCTCAACAACAGAATTGTTGTTAGCCATGACCTGGGCTCAGTGATGAGTGATTTTTCATACTGAAATATTGTATTATTTTTCAGTAGTTGATGTTGACAGAACACAATACTTTTTTAATTGAATTAACAACAAACTCAAATACAATAAATCAAACTTGACAGTTTTAACTCAGATGTTCAGATCAAAATAACCTCTATCCTTAACCCTGTCCTATGAATACCCACTCCTTCCCCTCCTCATCTCCTTACCTATCGACTGTCACCTCAACCTTCATACTACCAGAAATTTTAAACTTATATTTTTCTTGATTTTTTTCTGCTTATACCTTTCCACCTCCTTATCTATTTTCTGTTCCATCTCTAGTGATAGTCAGCCTGATTTATGTCCATATACATGGTGAACCTATATTCATTATCATTGTTCTTGTATCTCCAGCTATTACATGTTAACACCTCTGACGTATGTCCAATAAAAATGTCTTCTGTATATTCTAAATGTTTTTTTTTTCTGTCTCAATATTACTTCAAAAGTAATGGTTGGAATGTTTAATTTTTTACTGGTGTTCATTTTAAAAATTAGTTTTTGTAGAACTTTTCTGCCCAGGCCTCCACTTAAATTGGGACCTGCCAGTGAACAAAAGTTAGCCAAACAATAAATAAATAATTTACAGTGAAGCAACAACATAACCATAAAGTACAGCCTCACAAGTTTGTCCTCTTGTCTTAAACCTTACAACCCCAACAGAACCTTCAGGTATGAAGATAAGAAACTTCTTGCTATCTCCAAACCCTCAAAAATACATGGATAAAGCCTATACTCTCACTCTGTTGCTAACGTGTGGAACTCACTCCCACCATCTACCAGAAGTATTTCTAATCTAGTATTCCTCAAAACTTCCCTAAACAGCATCTAAACAGTTCTTGGCTGTGCCCATGCTCTGCTCCTCGCTAATCTCTCACCCACTTTCCCCCTCCCTCTTTCTAGCCCTCTCCCATCTAACTTTCTTACCTCCTCCTCTTCTTCTTCTTCTTCTTCAACTAACACAACCTAAGATTAGCTACCGCTTCTTATATTTCTCCTTCCTTCCTTACTACTATGCTTTTGTCTGTCTGGCAACAATATGGTTAGCACCTCAAATTTTACATTAAATTTGAAAAAAAAAATAGTGACTACTGACTATATCATAGAATATCATGAAATGCACTGTGCTGATATCCTAAGGCTATGTTGGATAATATGTATTTTATATATATATATATACACACACACACACACACACACACACACACACACACACACACACACACACACACACATATTGCTTTCCTTCTATTATGTTAAAACGCTGAGTCATTTGTCTCATCGCATGTATCTTTTATTTTCTATTTCACTGTATTCACTTTTAGTTTGTATTTCACTGTATTCACTATTATAATGTTTGTACATTAGAGTCTGTAATTGGAGCTTTTCTCCCAGGGCCTCTGCTGAAAATGGGTTCTTCTTGATGCGATCAGACCATCCTGGTAAACAAATGTCAAATAAATAAATGATAAAATAAATTAAAAATACGACCAGTCAAGGATATAGGTATACTGGTGAAC
Organism: Protopterus annectens; assembly: GCF_019279795.1. Classification (NCBI taxonomy): domain Eukaryota; kingdom Metazoa; phylum Chordata; order Ceratodontiformes; family Protopteridae; genus Protopterus; species Protopterus annectens. Next base: position 406,851,347 of record NC_056728.1, read on the forward strand.
CTAAAGAGTAAAAGACAGCCATGACTGATTAAGATTACAGATAAAGAATTACAGAAGCTTAATATAGAAAGGCATACAGTGTATTGTGTACAGCATAATGTCTAATAGGATAAATGCGGCAAACAGAATGATGTTTCATATGTTCGGATTACCCAGATATACACACTGCTGTTCCCCTGGCTTATGGCAAACGTGTGATATTACAGCTGTGCAGCTACAGAGTTCCTAAGTAAATCATACAAAAGTAGCTAATTCCACAGTGTGATTATTTTATACTGATAATTCAGATATTGACTGTGCAATGTCATTTAATAGGCTCATATAACATTATTTTAGGGATTTAAAATTAATTTATTTAATTAAATAATAATGCATAATGGGAGGTAATTTAAGGCAGGTAAATTACCTTGTTTTAATAGAACGACAAGGTGATGATGAATCTCTACATTATCTGAAACAATTAATCAGATTTACTGCATAAGTTCATCTATTTTTTCTACATTTTTATTGAACTTTTATTAAGATTGGAGAGCCAGAGTAATATCGTCTGAGACAATACATTCCATGGCTTTACATATGAGGCTAGTGAGACTAATGGAGCTATAGTTACAAATGTCTGTCGTTAGGCCACCATTGTGTACGGACCTTACAACGGCTGCTTTCCAGGCTTCAGAAATGTAACAGGCTAAGATTAGAGACATCACAGAGGGTTTCAAATATAGTTTATTTGGTACTGATAGTCAGGCAACCAAGTATGTTATGAAGGCCGTTTCAGCTTTTGAGAGGGCTGAATAGACTTGTTGTATAGTAATTATGGGGGTTTCTGGGAATCTGGAGTTTGTGAAATAATTATAACTCTGGGCAGAGTAAGATTTGCATTAAATTTGACAGCTATGGTTTGACACTCTCTTTCAGTTAGAGTGCACCACATTACTGTGGACTAGCTCTGAATATTGCTGGGTTATAATTTATAACTTTCTGACATGGTTAAAAAAAAGATTTGATGTTATTTTGGTTTCATTGGCCAGTTTAAGGTCAGTTTTGAACTGGTAATGGTATTTTTAAGCATAAGGGCTGTTTGGATGGTTAATCAGGTATCTGTACAACAGATCCAAAGATAAGTCAATTATCACCCTGAGCCATAGACAAGCCAGTTATCACCCTGAGGGATAGATAAGTTGTTTATCACCCTGAGCCATAGACAAGTCAGTTATCACCCTGAGGGATAGATAAGTCAGTTATTATACTGAGCAATCCCTAGAATGGTGACTACTCAACCGAAAGTAAAAACAAAATGTCCTTCTGTAACTGTAACAAGTTATACTATGATAAAGTTACAAATATTCACACACACACATATCCACACACACACACACACACACACACACACACACACACACACACACACACACACACACACACACATGACCCATTATACACACTGCTGCTCCCCTGGCTTATGGCAAATGTGTGGTGTTATAGCTGTGCAGCTACAGAGTTCCTAAGTAAATCATACAAAAATAATTAATTCCACAGTGTGATTATTTTATACTGATAATTCAGATATTGACTGTGCAATGTCATTTAATAGGCTCATATAGCATTAATTTATGGATTTAAAATTAATTTATTTTAATTAAATAATAACGCATAGTGGGAGGCAATTTAAGGCAGGTAAATTATCTTGATTTAATAGAATGACAATGTGACGAATCTCTTCATTATCTGAAACAATTAATCAGATTTACACCATACGTTCATCTATTTATTCTACATTTTATCAAACTTTTATTAAGATTGGAGAACCAGATTAATAGATAGCCACTGTACTGTACTGAAAACTCACCATGGAAGTTATCTCACCAACACAACTGACATGAGTTTAATCAAGAATGAGATATGGAGATCTGGTGTCTGTAGGACAGCCTACTATGGAGAGAACATACTGGTATATGAATTGGTAGGCAGAGGCCTTCGCAGCCATGTGAAAAACACATTGGACCAACTAACTGCATGTGCCATATGCTGCACATTGATCAATATGACAAACCAGATATGTGAACATGGGAGCCCCATGCTGGCACATTATGACCCTGCCCAAAACAGACACTGCCTTTCCTTCTCTTCCATGTGATTAGCTCCTTTTTTAATAACTCTTCTCACTGCTGGTGTTTGTTTCAGCTACTCTGTGCAAACCATCTGTAGCAGGCTTATCATTCACATGTTCCTGTATCTGTTGTGACTGCCTTGCAGTTTACAATAAGGATTCGGGCAAGGAAACAGAAAAGGACAGGGCATAATGTGTTGTATCTACTACACAATGACAATCAACAAATGCAGTACTGTACTATACGCCTGCTGCACAGGTATAAAGGGGGCATATCAGTGTGATAAATGGCCTGAAATAGATCCTGCATGGCACTTAGTAACTGTCAACAAGTGCAGTCAGACTAGTTGAGGCAGCTGATGTGGCATGAGTCCATCCTTATCAAACAGCATTCCCACAAAATTTATATGCAACTGTAACACATTTGCATAGTTTATGTATTTCACAGGCCTTGGTGCAGTGCAGTCCCTTATGTCCTAGTGTCCTGTCTATGGATGGTATTTAGCTATATGCCATTTATTTTTTTTCCAAGCACAACATCCATTGTCTTTGAGTCCACTCATTGTTGATATATGTTGCATTTACATTTAAAGCAACCACAATAAAAAGCTGCATGCAATGGTTCAAGAAAAAAATGACATTTATTTTTTTTTTTACTATTTGATCACAAGATGCTGTATTATTTTGCTTGCAATACTGACAGTAGACAATTGTTTTACTTGGTCGGTCATAATATGGTGTTGCGGGAAAGAGATGGGTTTGTAGGTTCATTGGTAAATACTAGCAATCAGTCTAAACACTATTACAATCATAGTCAATAGACTGTATTCAAAAGTTCCTTCACCCTTCAAAGAAGGTAACACAAGGCAGATAAGGAAAGAAGGTGGGGCTGCATATAAAATTATCTGGGCTTACCTTGAAGATGGCAGGGGTGTTACTCTGCTTGACATTTATTAGAAGTTTGTTCCAGAGTCAAGCAATCAATTGAGTGACAATTTGTTTTGCAAATGCATAGGGTGTCAAGGAAGGTTAAATTTTTTACAAATCAATAGAATAGATACAGATCAACATGAAGGTGTCTGTAAGAGACTGAATGCAGTGAGAAGGCTGTCAGTTTGTCCAGATCACTGAGAGTTTTTAGGGCACTGATCTTTTTAGTTACACATCTCTGGGGTGTCTCAAGATGAGTGATATGTTTAGACAAATATGTGTCAAAGGATTATTATATTCAGTAATGGATCTGATAAGAGATGAAGATGAAGAAGAAAGCTAAGATATCATTGGATCTAAAGGAGATGCCTTTAGAAATTAGATGAGACAGACTGAAGGATTTCTGGACCATCAAAAAGACATCATGGTCAGAGGATGAACAATTATCAGCAACTGGATCCTGTGCGATCGTATCCGATCAGAGAAGCATGTTGCCTGTATGGTATGGTGTAAAAATGTTTTGCTTACCAAAATTAACTATGCTGCAGTTTTTTTCATATTTTGTTTGAAACTGTTATCCTTCCTTCAGTTGTTAGCATAGGTTAACCCATGTTGCAGCATTTTTAAGTCATCAGATGAAGGAAAAACAATACCCAGTTTATAGTTATCAGCAAACTTGGATAACCATAGTCTAGGAGTGTTGGCTCAAAAATTCTGATAAATAGGATAAGAAACAGCAGTAGATCCAATACTGAGCCTTACTGTATCCATGCATCCATCCACAACCCCTTTATCCTACTTTTGCACATGGGGTTGGGGTGTCACTTGAACAGTGACAATCATCTAGAGCCAAGGTTCACGCCACCAGGTGGCACACAGACAAAACACATACACACACCTTTAGCCAATTTAGGCTACCCAATCCACCTACTGCATGTCTCTGGAATGTGGCAGGAAACCAGAGTACCCAGAAGAATCACACCTGAACACAGGGAAGACATGCAGACTCCACACGGAAGGCACCCCAGCTCACAATCGAACTGGGGAATTTCTTGCTGTGAGGCGACAACTCTATATGCTGCCACTGTGCTACCCCTGAGCTATGCTGTATACCACTGGTAATTTTTTTCTTTCAGAAGTGACACCTGTGACTCTAACCACATTGTTTCTGTTGAAGAGCTTTAGCCATTCATAGGTTTCATAGGTTTCATAGGTTCATACTAGGCTATCTGCCCTGGGGCAATTATAAGCCTAGCCCGATTCTGTAAGGCTTACGCCACCCCTTGATTTGAGTATACTGTGCCCTTTTTAAGGTGTAATTTACTGTGCCTCTGTCTAATAGTGACACGGGAGTAATCCCTGGGACAAACCTACGATCCCCCATCCACTTATCGAGATTCTTCTTGAAGAGATTCAGTGAGGTGCTCTGCCTCACATGAACTGGAATTCTATTCCAGAGTGAAGGGAGCCTCTGGGTTATGAACCTGTCCCTCCTGCAAGTTCTATTTATTTCTGTGCTGAGGTTCAAGTCCCTCAAGCGTATAGCTCTAAGGGATTTAGATTTACTGAGGTGGGGCATGTCCATTAATTCTGGATTTGACATAGCTTTGTATGTCAGGCATAGATCGCCTCGAAGTAGGCAATATGCAACTGAGTAGAGCTGGAGTTTTTTTAACCGAGCAGCATATGGCATCTGTTTGAGACCCTTGATCCTCTTGGTGAGATACTTTTGGGGTCTTTCTAATTGCTGCAGGTGTCGGGTAAGGTACATCCCAAAAGGGGCATTGTATTCTATGATGGGTCTGATGAGGGATGAATAAAGGGGCACGATTACCTCTCTTGATCTAGATGTGAAACCCTTCGTGATGAGATGGGCTATGTAGAAGGTCTTTCTAACCACTTTGGCAATGTGGTTTTTAAAGGAGAGATTGCTATCAACTTGGGTCCCCAGGTCCCTAATAACTTTCTCTGTACTTAATGGGTTTCCGCCTATGTGGTAATTTGTGGGCACATTGTTTTTGCCAAAGTGTATGACTATACATTTTTTGGCATTTGGCTTTAAACCATGGCGCTGGCACCAGTTATCTGTCTCTGTGAGACCTTTTTGAAGGATGTTTGTGTCAGCTGGAGAGTTGATTACGGCGCCCAGTTTGCAGTCGTCTGCGAACTTGGTGAGCCATAGTCCTGCCACGTTTGCCTGTACCTCGGAAAAGTATATACTGAACAAGAGTGGTCCCAGAACAGAACCCTGTGGGACGCCACTTGTGACAGGTTTCGAGTCAGACATGGCTCCAGCAACTCTCACTCTGTGGGTTCTGTCTTTGAGCCAGTTTGCGACCCATCTTGTGACATAGGGGTCACTCAACACACAAGATATGAATTTATATTCAGATTTGCAGTTCTGTCAATAGTGCATGCTTAGGGAATAGTATCAAAGGCCTTGGTCAAGTCCAGATATGCTGTATGTACATAACCTTTATCCACTGATTTTGTGATTTTTTTCAAATACATTATTCAGGTTAAAGGTACAGACCTTGCCTTTGACAAATTCATTTTGATGAGGGTCCAGGAAAAAGAAGTTTTCCATGTCCAGATTAATATTGTTTGAGATAATACATTCCATGGTTTTACATATGAGGCTAGTGAGAGTAATGAGTCTGTAGTTACAAATGTCTGTCACTGGGCCACCATTGTATAATGGCCTTAAAATGGCTGTTTTCCAAGCTTCGGTAATGTAACAGGCTTAGATTGCAGACTTCACAGAGGGTTTCAAATAGAGTTTATTTAGTACTGATAATCAGGCAACCAGGTATGTTTTGAAGACTGTTTCAGCAACCAGGTATGCTATGAGGGTTGTCTCAGCTTTTGAGAGGTTGGGAAGCTGAGATGACTTGCTCCATAGTAATTACTGGGGATTTCTGGGACTCTGGAGTTTGTGAAATAAGTATAACTCTGGGTGGAGTAAGATTTGCATTAAATTTTACAGCTATGATATGACATTTTTTTTCAGTTAGAGTGTGTTGCATTACTGTGGACTAACTTTAAATATTGCTGGGTGGTAATTTATAATTTGTGATATGGTTAAAATATTTGATGTTATTTTTGTTTCAATGGCTATTTTAAGGTCTGTTTTGAACTGGTAATGGTACTCTTAAGCATAAGGATGTCTGATTGAATGAATGGGTGATTGATCAAGTATCTGTACAATGGAGCAATAGATTAGTCAGTTATCACTCTGAGGGATAGATAAGTCAGTTATCACCCTGAGCCATAGATAAGTCAGTTAGCAACCTGAGCCATAGCTAAGTCAGTTAGCACCCTGAGCCATAGATAAGTCAATTATCACCCTGAATCATAGTTAAGTCAGTTAGCAACCTGAGCCATAAATATGTCAGTTACCACCCTGAACCATACCTAAGTCAGTTATCACCCTGAGCCATAGCTAAGTCAGTTAGCACCCTGAGCAATCCCCAGAATGGTGCCACCTCCATCCAAAGTAAAAAGAAAATGTCCTTCTCTAACTATAGTAAATTATACTGTGATACAGTTACACACACACACATACACAAGACACACATACACACACACACACACACACACACACACACACACAACACACACACACACACACACACACACACACACACACACACACACACACACACACACACACACTATAAACAACTAAACACATTAAATTAAACAGTATCAATATCAGCGACTGTTGCTTAAATGAATGCCATTATTGTACATGTGCCTGATCAGCAGGAACCAAGGACAGCAACCCTGTTTGCCCCACCCTTGACATGTTAATGATGTACAGCTCTATAATTGCATAAAAACATTGACTTTTCTAAATGGCTATTAGATGGCAGCTTGGATCATGAAGGCACTGGATGATTATAGACAAAAAAACAAGGAAGCTATATTGTGATAGCCCATACTGTTCAAGTATATATCGGCATGGACCAAACAAGAGAATATGAAAATAATTTACTTTGTAAGCATCAAAACATGCCTGCAGACTAGTTTACATACATGCAAATGTCAAGTAAATGCAAACTTTACTGTACTATAGATTGTATTTACAAGCATACCTAAACATGTTGCAGAGGTCAGAAAGAACATTGCCAGTTTAACTACTTCCTTTTAAAATCTGAAGTACATTTTCATGGATTTTGTATAAATCTAATCTAGAAATTAATACATGATATAAACTGGCAGGGCTGATGAGCAGACATCAAAAGGTTAGATCTCCTATTTCGCTTTAAAATTAATTCCATTAAAATTTGTTGAAAGTGGAATCAGTTGTAGTGTTTATCTCTCATTTCTAATCAAGGCACAACAGATTTTAGTTTATTAATTAGCAAAATAGGAAAAACAGAACCTTTTGATGTGCTATGCCTCTGTGTCATACTTGACTCCCTTATAAGTTTGTCTGCTTCTATAAGTGTTTTGTTTTCACAGTGGTATGTAAGTGTTCAATGTGAAGGAATAAAGCATAACTCCAGCAAGAAATATAAATGTATGAAGGTTGACTAGGAATGCTTTACTTTCTTATGGAACAGTATGTCTCTAAACACTGTTCCATAGGCCAAGAGTCTTTATATTCCGATACAATTTACTGGTAGCAGAAATGCTTAAAGTGCATGCTGACAACAGAGAACGAGCCTTCAGAGGCCTCAGGCAGATTGCTATCAAAGCTGTGTAAACAAGAGCAGAGCTTCCCACCAGGAGAACAAGGCTAGAAGATTCAGGTAAGCTCAGTGGTTCATTAAATCCCAGCAGCTAGAGTTCAGTGCATTGCTGCAGTGTATTAAAAATGCAGTAGCTACCAAACCCATATCAAATAGATAGCAGTCAGGATTATATTAAGGGCTAGCTGTTGTCTGCAGTGTCTTAGGGACACTCCTCCTTCTGTGAGACAGCTCTCGGCTGTCAGCCTCTTCACAGTTTCTCTGAGACGCGGGATCTAAAGTATATTGATGTCCACACTACCCAACTAATTTGATTGCTATATTTTATGACGAACAAGTGATTCTCAGCTAGTTGGGTTCCAGTAAAGGCCAATTATGGAATCCCTTGACAGTTCTGCACATCTGTGCATTTTACTTTTCCAATTATGCATTTTATTTCCAGCATAAGGTTTAAATTTCTGAATATAACAGTCACACAAGAAGCATTTGAGGGTATGTGCTTTAAAGTGTACTATACTTGTAGATTAATGAGCAAAATAAAACTCTGAGTGAGATGACTCCTCTGTGCCATGTACTTTGATAATTTGCTTTTAAAATGTCTGTGTCGAATCCAGTCGCTCGTACTGTAGTACTACTAAAAATGTCTTGAGAACCATTTTAAGGCTTATGTTAAAGAATGCCAGCCTCAGAGACAAGTGATTCATGTCTCCTGTAGACTGTTGTACTTTACTGTAAGCTGTTCACTCATATACCCCTAAAGCCTATGCAGTTATATACAAATTTATGGGTACTGCACGTTGAAGGGCTTCTCATCAAAGAACATATTATGCTGCCTTTTAAGCCTTTTGCATACATTTATGTTAGAAATTATTTTAGACAAAATGCCCACAAAGCCACTCTGCCTTCTACACAGTTAGTCTTGTTCTGTTATATAAAAATATTGGAAATTCAAATGCCACTTTATAGCAAGCAGAAAAAGAGAAATATTAGGTTTAATAAACATTTAGA
>NC_056728.1:406865088-406954498 GCF_019279795.1 Protopterus annectens
TAAGTTTGGAGCAATGTTTTTTGCTAAATGCAGTTTTTTTTAAATTTAACTTTAGTTCATTTAATACACCAAATAAGAGCATATTTTAACGATTCCTGAGTGGATAACAGATCTCAGCTTGTAGCTATCAGAAACTTGATCAATCAAACTTATGGGAAATTGATGCCTGTGGCACCACACTCATTATAGGTTTACATTCATAACTTTGAAAACACAAACCGGCAGCAATCCAAGCAAGCACACTGCCTCTTCACACAGTTAATTCAGCACTATAAGTGAATGCCAAAAACGAAGATAAAAACCAAATGCCTTTAATACGGTTTAGCGCTTTCACTCGATAACCGAGCTTCCTCAGAACAACATACAAAAATAAAAGCACTCTTTAAATAGGATGTTTGGCGCCAAATACAAGTAATTAATCAATTAACATTAAAAGCAATAGAGCACAAATATGCTGAATATAAAATATATATGAGAAAATATATATACGTTCACTTTGTAATATACGGTGTGCATAATGTATAAACATATAATATATAATACTATATTCTTGCTAAATTTTTCAACCTATTTCCCTCTCAGTATTAAATACTGCATTTAATTTATATACAAAAGTGGTATTAAAGGCATTTGGTTTTTATCTTCGTTTTTGGCATTCACTTATAGTGCTGAATTAACTGTGTGAAGAGGCAGTGTGCTTGCTTGGATTGCTGCCGGTTTGTGTTTTCAAAGTTATTTGGTCCAGCTCGCAGGTTTACATTCATAGAATGTACCAGCAACTTTCAAAACCTAGAATCTGTTGGATAGCCAGTTTACAAAGCAAAGGACATCATAGGCATTTATATTAAGTTTGTCAAAGTATTTAATGATTTTGGAATGCAGAATAGTATCAACAGCCTTGGTCAGGTCAAGATTGATTGATTGATTGATTGATTGATTGATTGATTGATTTATTTATTTATTTATTCATTCATTCATTTATTTATTTATTGTTTTGTCTTTGTTGACCAGAAAAGTCTCTCTAAAGCCTAGGTAATTGTTCTGTACTTACAATATACAAAGATAAAGAAGGTATTTCTTCTATGGTGACATTATACATGATATCAAGCTTGAAGTATAAAATGTTTAATATACAACATACATTAATATACATGCTCAATATGTGTGACAAGCATATATTAGATATGATTTATAAGACATAGGTAAGAAGGTTAAAGTATCGATATTAGGAATTAATAAAACTGAGGCAATGAGTGTGAAACAGTTGGTAGGTAGATATTAGCTAAAGGTAGAAGACGGAGAGAGATATTGCATAACAGGGTAAGAATACTAGAATACTTACTGATATAGAAATTGGTTATAAGATAGTGCTGGAGAGTATTTGAAAGAGATTAAGTGGTAAAGTCAGAAAGTAATTGAAATATAAAGCGGAGATTATGATAGGAAGGAAATTGAGGAGAAGTGCTGTGTAGAAGGGGATAGAGATTATAAAGAGATAGGGATTATGAACTAACAAAATAAAATGGAGGTACCCACGTGAGGAGCATGTGGACAACCATGTGTGGGTTAAGTGTTGTTTTAGTAAAGGCTTGAAGGTGGAAAGTTTCAGAGTCTATTTTAGGTATGTTAGGATTGTGTTTCAGAATTTAGATACATAAGTAAGTATAGCGAGTCACTTGCTGAGTTATTAGATTTTGTTGTTATTATTAACAGCATATTGATCTGTAGATAAGATAAGCAGTATGCACAGAGTGACCACTGTCCACAGCCTCTGTAATCTCTTCAAAGAAGCTTACTAGGTTCAGGAGGCAGGACCTACACTTCTCAAAGCCAAAATGAGCATAGTCTAAGTCAGTTAAGTTGCCTATATCTGCTTAAATGAGTTCTGCAATGATACGTTCCATGGCTTTCCATGTAAGGTTAATGAGACTGATGAACCTATAAATACCGGAGTCTTTAAAGACGATACCATTGTGTAGAGGAGTCACATTGGCTATTCTCCAGGCATCAAGCAGAAACCGTACAAACTGCCTTAAGTTGAACAGTTTAAGTAGAGGCTCAGATTGTGCATACGTGGCCCTGTTGAGAATGCAGCCTGCAATGTTGCCTGGTCACATGGAGTATTGTTTTTAGCCTTTGACAGGGATTCTAAGATTTTGGTACCAGGTGACTTCAGGAGAAAATACATTTTCAGGGACAATGGGGGCAATAATGTGGGTAGGTAGGGTAAAAGTTGCACTAAATGTATCTGCTAATCCATTGTGTCTATCATTGGAATCAGAGTATGTGATATTATGAATGAGCTCAGTGCATTACTGGACATTATTCCTTAATTTTTTGACCAAGCTAAGCTGTAGAAAGATTTGTGGTTTTCTTTGGCATCTGTGACAACCTTAAGTTCACATTCTGTCTTACATTTTCTAATAATGGTCTTCAGTTCTTACTGACGTGTTTCAATGTGGTCTTGAGAGAGGGGATGGGAATGTCTACAAGCAACTTTTCTTTATTTTCCTTCTTCTGTCATACAAATTACTTATACTGAAGTTCCACCAGAGAAGTTTATTCCTGCATGCACCTTTATATTTTAGTTTTTCATAGATTCGCAGGTTCATAAGGTCATAGATAAGTACTAGGCAATCGGTCTGCAGACTACCTCAAGCCTAGCCAAAAAACCTATTCAAAAATTCCCTCTAGCTTCAAGGAGGGCAAGGCAAGACAAGACAGAATGGGACAGAATTTGAGGTTGCCCATCCAATAAGCAAGGTTTGTGGTGCTAGTCTGTTTGACATGCTGTGGAAGTTTGCTCCAGAGGTGAGAGATATGCTGAGATATAAATCAATCACCAAATAGCAGAGGGCCCAAAACAGAGCCCTGTGGTACACCACTGGTAACTATTTTGCTTTCAGAAGTGGCACCTGCTATTCTAACAATGAGTCCTGCTAGACAACCAGTTAGCAATCCATTGCACAATATAAGGGCTTATATTCATATTTATAAGTCTACCAATAATGCTTGCATGAGGAACAGTGTCAAAAGCCTTAGCCAGGTCTAGCTATGCTGTGTGCACTACAAAGAAATTAATGAGGTTAAAATGGCAGGGTCTTTCTTTGATAAAGCCAAATTGATGAGAGTCCAGGTTGGAGAGATTTTTAATGTCAGGATTAATGAAATCTAAAGTAACACACTCCATAGCTTTACATATCATAGTATTGAGACTAATGAGTCTATAGTTACCAGGGTTCTTGGTCTGGCCACCCTTGTGTAGTGGCATTACAGTAGCTGTTTTACAGGCTTCAGGAATGTAACCAGTGGAGAGGCTTAGATGAAAGAGTTTAATTAGAGTTTCATAAAGGCCACATTTGGAATGGATAATCAGGCAACCTAGAATGTTGTCAGAGCCCACGGATGAAGTATTTTTAGTTTTTGAAAGGGCTGAGGGAACTTGTTACATAATAATTAAAGGGGTTGGCTTGGATTGTAAAACCTGTTGGACAGCTACTGAGTGCAGTAAAAACTGCACTAAAATTGGTAGCTAGGATATTAGTTATTTCCTTTGGGTCAGAGAGTGTAGTATTATTGCAGACTAACTACAAACACTGTTGGGTGTTAGTTCTAATGACATAGATAAAGAAAGAGTTGCAGTTATTTTTGGATTTAGTGGCTATTTTAAGTTCATACTAAGCTTTGAACTTTCTAATGGTTCCCCTTCAGCTCTTTGTTGGTTTGCTTAAGAGTGATGTTAAGCTAGGTTGAATGAAACCACTTATACAGATTTTTCAGTCCTTTCTCATGTTATATAATTTATTTATATGGGTATTCCACCACAGGGGTTTGTTTTTAAACTTCTCATTGTATGTTTGTGGATAGGGATTGCCTTATCAATATAACTATTACAGTGGGAATAAAAGTTAGAGGCTTTAAGTAGCAGCTTTACATTACAGGCAAAATTATTTAAGTCATCAAGTAACAGAAGAAAGCTTATTTTTGAGAAGTCCCCAAATACAGAGCTATTTACAGGGCAAGAATCACAAAATTTAATGGAAAAGGTGATTAAATTATGGTCTGATTTAACAAGACAATGTGACACATATGGAGCTATGGAAGAAATGGTCATATTTGTGAGAACTAGATCCAGCATACTGTGGTCCCTAGCTGGATGGTTAACTGTAAAAGAGAGATGCCATTTATGTTGATAGGTAAAGGGTGGCATGCAATAGTTGAAGTCCCACAGTAGAATGGTTTTGGGTGGCATTTATGTTGTTAAGGCCGGCATGCAATAGTTGAATTCCCCCAGTAGAAAGGTCTTGGGTGGCATTTATGTTGTTAGGGAAAGGCTGGCATGCAATAGTTGAAGTCTCTTAGTAGAATGGTCTTGGGTGCATTTATGTTGTTAGGGAAAGGCCGGCATGCAGTAGTTGAAGTCCCCCAGTAGAATGGTCTTGGGTGGATTTATGTTGTTAGGGAAAGGTCGGCATACAATACTTGAAGTCCCCCAATAGAATGGTCTTGGGTGGCATTTATGTTGTTAGGGAAAGGCTGGCATGCAATAGCTGAAGTCCCCCAGTAGAATTGTCTTGGGTGGCATTTATGTTGTTAGGGAAAGGCTGGCATGCAATAGTTGAAGTCTCCGAGTAGAATGGTCTTGGGTGGATTTATGTTGTTAGGGAAAGGTCGGCATACAATACTTGAAGTCCCCCAATAGAATGGTCTTGGGTGGCATTTATGTTGTTAGGGAAAGGCTGGCATGCAATAGCTGAAGTCCCCCAGTAGAATTGTCTTGGGTGGCATTTATGTTGTTAGGGAAAGGCTGGCATGCAATAGTTGAAGTCTCTGAGTAGAATGGTCTTGGGTGGATTTATGTTGATAGGGAAAGGCTGGCATGCAATATTTGAGGTCTCCCAGTAGAATGGTCTTGGGTTTACTAGGAATTTAAGCTTATGTGTTAAGATAACTATCCTGCTCAGAATGGGACATAAAGTTGTTCCATAGCTAGATCTGAAGTTGTAATTAGTCTTGTTTAAGGTATTTTGGACTTGTAGGAGTTCCTGTGGTATCCCAAGTAATCTGTCATGAGGTGATGTCCTTGACAAATACTTATACTGGCCCACAATTGCCAGGGGGTCTGAAGACATTATGGGAATTATACCCTGGAATAGTGGAAGTGCTTTCATTGCCCTGAAATGATGTTTCTGTAACTATACAAATATGATTGTGTTCAGGTTAAAGGAAAGCCTCAAGATTAAGATTTTTTTAAGACACCAGGCACTGAGTACAGGCACATTAATGTGATCCAAATTCGAATTTAATATGCTGGAATGTCCATCAGACTGACTGCCTAAAAAGGCTCTGTAAGGATAGCAAAAGTTTTAACCAGAATTCAAAAGCTCTGGTAAGAGTGGAAGCAGGAAGACTTGTTAGACATCTCATCCCAAGCCGACCCATACTGGATCCCCCTAGAATGGCACAACCTACCTAGCAATTATTAAATCCAAATTATCTTACCTTTTAATCTTGGAATCATTCTGGGTATTGGCAAAACATCACTCAAGACCACTGTCTTTCCTGCATCAGACACATGCATAGGAACTCAATCATATCCTTCCGCATATCTCTCTCTGAGTAGAGTGTCTAAGGTCATTCATCCCTACATGGACCACTATCAGGTCATTGCCCTATTTGTCAGGATGGAGGGATCTGCGAGCCCTTGTAACATCCAAAAAGGCAGTTAACTTTCACCCTATTCCTACATAAATATATATGTGAGTGTGTGTGTGTGTGTGTGTGTGTGTGTGTGTGTGTGTGTGTGTGTGTATGTTTGTACATGTATACACACACACACACACACACACACACACACACACACACCAGATAGGTTTCTGTACATGTTATAATTCAACTCTCACTTTTTTTATCTACCAATACTTCTGCAGTTGTCGGTATAAACATTTAAGTTTTCTCTACTCGCAATTCCAATCATGTTGAGTATGACGCTTCACTGTTTACCACTGTGTAGCGCACGTGCTTACCTTTCTCACTGTTGTTGTTTCCTTTCCTGCCTCACCCTACAGGTTAATACTGACCATCCTGCTATCATTCCTGTATTCCATCACATCACTGATGCTGCATGGCCACTAGTGCGGCTGATGATGCAAAGACAGGTGAGGGTCACCTTGTAACAACATAAAGGTTAATTTTTAGTACTCTCTGGGAGTAAATAGATAGTTGAGATGTATGCTTGCAAATTATGTAGTACACTGGCTGCTGAGTTTAAAATGTTAGGATCAGTGTTGGCTTGTTTTGTGGAATCAGTCATTTGATAATATATTAAAGAGAAAAATCCACGTGTTTGGTACAGACTAAATTGAAGGATTTGCAAGTAGTCAGATTAATATGGAAAAGGCCTCTGATAGGGTGAAGTGACACTATTTTACAAAACATTCATTGGCCTTAGTGCTTACTTAAGATTTTGTTGAAATAATTAGGAAAATTTTCAGAGGTTCTGGGCCCAGAATAAAAACTCATACTAGTCTGCCTCTCCCTTTTCAGTTGAATATAGAAATTGAACATTGGTGCCCTTTGTCCCTGTTTCTGTTTTCAGAATACCATGAGGTACTAGTCTCTTGGCTTAGACAATTGCTTATATATGGATACAATGTTGAAATGAAGACTTCAGTATTTCATTTAATGTGCTGATATATTAAACCAGCACAGATATTGATTTAATTTGATTAGTTTAGTGCCATGGATATGCTTGGATAAAATATTGGCCTTAAAAATAGTAGAAATAAGCTAGATATGGGATGCTTCAGTGAACTATATGTATTTAAATAGTCTTAGCACTGTATATGACTATTTATGGGAATTATCCTATATGAAGTTCCCAGGAATTTGGAAAGATGCCTTAATCAAGATATCAGTGACTAAGATGTATGAAAAAAATTCAAAAAGGTGAAAAGCTGATTTAAGGAAGTGGAACCTACCAGGGATGGAATTTGATTAGAGGGTACAGGCAGGAGCGGCCTTAGGTCAACTGGTGCCCTAGGCAAAAGGCCTCTATGGCACCCCCTCTCACACCGCCCGGTGCCCCCATCCTGGCCTACCTACACCAAATAAATACTGGAAAAGTGCCCGTGATAGAGCAGCGCCCTAGGCGGCCGCCTAGTTGGCCTATGCCTAAGGCCGGCTATGGGTACAGGCATGACATTTTGCCATGGTGACACTTCTGCATGTGTTTCAAGCTTTCCCAAAGGGTCTTCCAGATAATTATCTTATATTAATTAAGAGTATGATGAGGAATTTTATCTGAGGTGGCATAAAACATAGAGTTTCCTGGGAAAAGATTATAATATGGTGTGTGCTATTTTAGGTATCAGCTTCACTGTTATATATTGTGTGCTCGTTTGAAAATATTATGCTACTTTTTTATGCAGTCCTACAAAGCTAGAGGTGAGCCATTGACCTTGATGACCGCAGACTACCAGCTGAAATTTTAAAGAGTTATTGGTGTGGAGACATAATGGGAGAAGATAGAAACCACCTTATGTGACTGGCAACTGACACTGATGCGTAAGTCATTATTCAATAAGCAAGATTTGCATTACAGTGTTGATTAAATTTGCTGCTGTCAACTGGATGCAGTAAGTTATGGTTTGAGGATGAGGATGGATTGGGAAGATGGGAGGCACACGGGACAAATTAGTCTTCCGGGAACAGATATGTTGGTAAGATCAGTGGAGAAACCGCATTCAGCATAAACCTGTGTAAATATGGGCTGCAGGCCATACTCACGTTGATATATGAGAGGGTAGTACAGACAGCTAGAAAAATGGGAATAACAGACCTCCTGAAAGCAATACTTTTACTGTTGGCTGCCCATGTTACAATTAAGATAACTATACATGATGATAAGCCAGCCTGTAGGGCATGTAAGACCTGAAGGAGGTATTATGTAGGGACTGTAAGACACTGAGAATGATCACGCTACATGACTATATTTGGTCAATCAGCCCACTATATGAAAAATTCAAGCAGATTTCAAATGTTTGCATGGACATTTTGCACAAATATCTCTTTACTCAATGTAGATTAATTTAGGACATGTTCAAAATAAAGAAAATTTAAAGCAGATTTAAGAAATGTTTTACAAGAAATATTGTGAAGTGAGGTGACATTATCATGGGTCTTGCTTTTGTTTGATAAGCAGCCACCACTTTGCAATGCTGTTTATTACAAGAATGGTAACAAAAATAATAATAATAGTAATAATAATATTAATACTACTACTACTATTATTATTATTATTATTAATCATATTAATAATAATATGAATAATAATCATAATAATATTAATAATGCTGATGATGATGATGATACAAACAAGATGGAAATTGGATACTGCATGATGTATAAATTATGTTGTTTAATTGATGGATGAACTAGGCCAAATGGAAGTGAGGACTACTAAAATAGTTTCATGGACTCAATTTCTCAGCAGGAGGCTTCCCTCAAAGATGCAGAAGGACAGGGGAGCCAGCTGAGTAATGTATGAACAGTATTAAATATAAACTAGACTATTATAAATATATTTATTCATGGTATAAAAAGTTGAAATTTGTTCCACTGTATCTGTTATGTTTATTAAATGACATTTTGTATAGTTCAGGTTTTTCCATCGATTTGATATGGTTGATTATAAATATGCTGAGCAAATTGTTTGATATTTTTACAGGTACATTCCCAGCTAGTGATATTACACAGGTGTTCATTTAAATATATGACCAAGGCTAAGATGTTCACAAGCTCAAAGATAGGATAATCTACATGATTATATGGTGATGGAATAATGTGTGTGCTACCTTTATTGATGCTTGTTTATAAAGATCTGTTGGACAAATAGCTAGAGGGGAAAAACAGTGGCATGGCTTGGTGTCATGAATAATTAAGGTAAGGTGAAAGGGGTCTGGCATCAAGAACATATGAGAGAAAGTTAAAAGTATAATAAGGAAATATGTTGAGAATGTCATGATGACAAAAAAATGAAGGAGAAATAAAAATGACTGGATTTGGAAGGGTAACATTTCTGACAAAGGAGAGCGATGTTAGTAGAAACATAAAATACATTCATATTAAGTCTAAGTAATTAATTCACTTTCCACTTAATATTATGACATTAGTTTACATCTGAAAGCAAATAGTAAGAGAATACACTTGGTATCATCACAGAAGGCAATCCAGAGGTTACACAGCTGTTCCAAAAATGTACTCACATCAGCTGAAATTTTTTAGGCTTTGATGGAGGTATGTTTTGGGAATGCATATCCTTGACTGAAGTGTATAAATTAATTAACCTAGAAAGTTTTTTTTTGAGTGGCCCTGATGAAAAAAAAATATGCAGTGTAAAACTGCAGTTTTTGCAGCTCTTTGTTAAGAGGATCCAACAAAATGAGAGACAATGGCAGGCTGAAGGCAGAGGTCTATAAGTAATCAACAGCTAAACTTGATGGTTTGAGGAATGGTTCATGACAACAGAATGATAGAATCAGTTTAGCTCCTGCTGCACGTAGTTTAAAGTTATATAACTGGAAGGTTTGGTAATGGAGGGATGGTTTTTTTATGTGCAACATAGTCAATGGAATGTAAGCAGAAAAGATCTGAAGCGAAAGATAAGATTTTAAAATAAAAAAAAAAAGATCTTAGCATGCTCAGCCTCTGATGCTTTGTGGGCAAGAAGCTTCAGCAGACTGATATTTCAGAGGTTAGATTTTTTTTTTACATCAATATTTAAGACTTTAAATTTCATAGCATTAAGGAGTTTCATTTTAATTATTTATCACCGCCAGGTTTGAATGATGGTGGTGATGTTATTTTTTTTATTTTTTACGAGGAAGTATTTTGCAGTATTAATGCAGATATTGTTCTGATGAATGCTCTCTCCTGGCAATTGTTCAATTGTGTCATGTGACTGACAGAAGATACTTTGAGTCACAACTGATATTTTATCTAAATTAATTCAGCTTTTTCATCTTTAATTCCATGTATTTTATGTTTTTTTTTCACTTTTGTATATTTAGCATGGATAGTACTCACACTCGATTTTCTCTAACTGGTAAGGATTAGCTTGTAGGGCAGTTGGCAGGGCACTCCAGATAGAGGTGCTGCTAATGCAAACAGACAGACAACTGAGTAGTTTTATTATGGTTAAGGTTGAGGAATCTCATGACTTGGGGCTCTAAAGAATTCCTTAGCACCAAGCATGTGTCATAAGGCTTTCCATTTCTCAAGCTGGAGTTCCTTGTAAGTGATAGTGCCAGTGAGTTACATAATTATAAGTAAAATGTGAAGGAAACCTACATTTTTAATACACGGTGTAGATGAAAGAGTATGCCAGTGACAGTAATAATAATAATAATGATAATATTAATAACAATAGATGTGTATTTGAAGTAAGTGCAGTTTCTGAGTGCTCTTGTCAGGGATTGAGCCAGTGATGGAAGGGGACTATTCTAGTATGGATAGTATTAGCCTTTGGCAATCTTAACCCTGCCTTGCTTTGCTATTACATTAGAGATCGCATGGCATTGTCAGAACAGTATTTTTGTTCAGGTTGTGTAAATGCGCAAAGAAAGTAAATGAGTGTCTATCCAGCTGCCTTGGATATTTTATGGATTTTGCTGTGTGCAGTTGGTAACCATTGGGTTATGTAATGTTGCAGGATAGTCTTACATGAGTTAAGGAATTTTATGGGCAGCAAAAATAGTGAATGTATTTTATTGATGTTTACTTTTAAAGATTTTACAGTGACTGTGTGAAATAGTTAAGCAAATGTAGTGTCGATGGAGTTGGTCTTTATTACAGGAGAACTGTTTGTTTTTCTTATTATAATATTGCATGCATGAAGCAGAATTGCTTTAGTCTTTTGAGTACAAATCACTGAGTTAGAAAAAGTAACAGAAGTGGCACAAGAAGAGAACCTTGCGCAACACATAATAACACTGGTAAAGGAGGGACTGTGCTTGGGTTAGGATGATTTTAAAGACATGGCTTTTAAGATAGTCATAACATCAGCTCAGTGCACTGGAGCCAAGACTATACAGGTAGAGTTTGTTTAAGAGTAGGGAGTTTTTAACATTGTTAAAAACATATGGAGATCTATGAAAATAGCTGCATTGAGCTTCCCATCAGTCACTGAACAGTATATTAAAGCTGTTAATGTGAGCAGAATTGCATTATGCAGTGACCTTTTCTAAGGCTGCACTGATGATTTGTGAAAAACCCATAAACTAGAAAATAATATTGGTAGTTAGTGCAGAAGACTACATCTCTAAGCTGTTAATGAGCTTCTACTGGTCCCTGGGTAGAGGGTTTGATTCCTTCCAAAGATTCACAACCAAATTACCTACATCAGGAGTTTATTAAAACATCATAAAATAGTACAAGCTTTCAAGGTATCAGAAAATCATTGTAAAACTGACATTTAAAAAGTTACATGGTTATGGCATCATCATATAATTAACTAATCAGCTTGCTTAGTTAGCTTCATGGTTTAACACCTTAGGTTTCAGTGTACCCATAACCAGCCTTAGGCATAGGCCAACTAGGTGGCCGCCTAGGGCACCGCTCTAGCAAGTGCACTTTTCCAGTATTTATTTGATGTAGGTAGACCAGGATGGGAGCACTAGGTGGTGTGGGGGGGGGGGGCATGGAACCCTTTTGCCTAAGGCACCAGTTGACCTAAGGCCACTTTAAAATATACACTGATTCCTTATTTTACAAGTTGTTGTGTAAGTTCTAAAACATTTCCATTATTTATTAGACTTTCTAAGATGCTAGCCCTTAAGAGAATAGCATAATTTAAATGACATCTCCTAAAATGCAATGCAACAAGATTGTCTTCTTTCCCATTGCATATATCTCCAATGTGCTTCTTAAGTCTTACTCTAAATTTTTTTTAGTTTCACGTACGTAATGTAAAGTACAGGAATACCACAAAACATAAATCACACACTCTGTATTATAGCTAAATTGTTGTCTACTTTCAAATTTCTCTTTATGTATGTATTTAACCTGATGTATATATTCACAAAGATTACAATGCCTACAGGAAAGAATGCTTAAAGCTGAATATTGACCGCATCTTGACTTCTCTTAGAACTGATTCATGACTTCCCCTTGTCATACTTAATAATAATTCCCTATTTTATTTACACTTCAACAGTAATCCCTTTCTACTATAGTTCTTTTATAACCTCTTACCAGCTACGTCATAGTTATATTAGACATCTGATTCATTCCTCCTTCATTTGCCTACTGTGTGACTGAGCAAGTCACTTAATCAAACAGTGTTCATGGGTTGACCTTGAAAAGTTACATTTTTGTCCAGTGGGTTTATCTGGTCAAAAACAAGTAAAAAGAAATAAAATAATCTTGGAATTGGCTTAATACTGGCTTTCCTAGAATTCTGGCAAGTTTTGGTATCAATGCAATAGGTCTGAATGAGTCTGTGGTAAAAGGTGAGGATTGTTTGGTAACTGGGATAATACTGGACATTTTCCAAGGGTTAATATGTCAGTGGACAGTACTTTGTTGGTGACGTGCTGCAGTGGAAGACGGTATATTGCTGGCTTTGATAATCATCTAAAATAGACTGTCAGACCCACATCTATCATAGTTGGGAATGGTTTGTAAGGTTTTATTTATACTAGTTAATACAAGTGATTTCAAATGAAAATTAGTATCAGACCCAATGGAAGACTGAAAAGAGTTATTGTGTTTTGTCTGAAAAGTATTAGAGGAAGGTGAGACTGAGAAATGAGATGAAAATACATTGATAATGAAGTTACTATAATGTTATTGATTATTTCTTTATTTATAGGGATATTTGGCATGGTGTTGTAGGCCTTTCTTTCCTGAAAGATTTAGAATTTGCTAGAAGTGCTTCCTGATGTTTGGTAAGGTTATTAAGTGTTTGTTAGGTGGTTGCATTCTTTTGTATGTGAAGATGTTCATAAGATGCAGTGAGATAGTCAACATTTTTGTCATGCTGATGTCTGAGCAGAAGGAAGACGTTTTAATTCCTTAAATAGCCAGTGTGTCAAGTTGCCTTTTATTCACTTAATTCTGGTCGGGTACCATTCATTACAGTCATCTTACTGTAGAAGCAAAGACCAGCAGACATTTGCTATTCCAGTTCAAGGAAGATTTTGTCTTTGTGCTCTGTGGAATGATAACTGATGTTATTTGCCTAAGATAATAGTCTATAAAATGCAGTGTGCACTGAATTAACAATGAAGAATCTAATACGTTAATTTGCACATAGCCAGAAATAATTTGAGCTAACCATATGAAGGACTAAGATGGGTGTGTTCACTATTTATTTGGAATAAGGTGTCGTCTGAAATGATGAAGAATGGCAAAATGTCATCTCTAGATTCCCATGATAGATTGAAGTCTCCCATTAGCAGTGAATTCCTACAAATAAGATTGCTTTGAAATGTTATGGCTGCATCAGTGACTGCTTGTTCTGATCTTAGGGGTGTCTGATATACTATTTCAGTTTTGAGAGTAAGGGTGTTACCTATGAAGCTTTCAGCAACAATCCAGCTGAGGTCCTGATCTGAAGTAATGAAAGAGATGGCAATGACAGAAGTAAAGATGACACATCTAACTAGAAGTATTTCAATATCACTGCAGAGTCCAACTCTTTGGCATTGATGTAAGATATAGTTTGACAAAATGGAAGGTGGATATGGGTCATCTAGTATGAACCAGGTTTCCATTATTCCAGCAATATCAGGCCAAGTGGAGTTAAAGCAGACCTCAAAAAATGTGTATTTTTTGTGAATGCTATATATATTAGTATAGGAAATATTACAGCCTTTCATGATCTATAACAGGAAATTTTAAAGAGATCACTGATACAGTAAATAGTAAATATGGGTAATATTCCCATCTATCCTGTCTTCAAAGCAGAAGGAGAATTTGTCAACCTGTTTGATCCTATAGATAGTTATGCTGATCTCAAATCAATGCTCCACAGAACCCTGGTCAGGAGAAAGACTCTTATACATAGTCAACATTGCTTTCTATCAGTTTAGTTTTTCCAAATCTTTTGGGTTTCTAACACCATGATGGGGATGGACCCAATTCCTAAGTCAGGATATAATTAATGTTCATAAAATGAGTACTGTTTCAGGCTTTGATGTTAGTCAAAAGTGTTCTTCACAGCACTCATAATGTGCCCAGAACGGACTCCTTCTGCAATTCATATGGCGTTACATGTATTAGTAGCATATCTAAATACGGCTTTAGATTCTTTTTTTATTAGACCCTCATTTCTCCTAGTACTATTGGAACTGTCTGGTTATTTTGTTCCACATTGCTCTTATTTCTGTCTGAAAATCATAGTATTTTATGACTTTGCATCTCTCTATACACGAGATACTATAATCTTGAGGTCTAGTAATTACAACGGTCAGTGCTATTTTGTCTTTTTTCATGGAATACTACATCTGGCTTTCTCACATCTGTTTCTTGAATTCTTCAAAAATGGATGATCCCATGCGATGCACACTTTGTTATTCTCTATAATTCGTTTTGGTTCATGATTCTAATGATTCTTAGCTACTTCTATATTGTAGTGTTTGTACAATCTCCAATGCAGCACTCTTGTCACATCATTGTGCCTTTCAGTGTCCAGGTCCTCTTCCATAAATGTATTACACCCATCAACAAGGTAATATAACAATTTCCATCTCTTTTTTATAGAACCTACATTTGTCTGTTTCTCCAACATATTCAATGGATTTTGTAAACCATGTACATAGTCCATTATCCTGGGCTGCTATTATTAACCTTTCATCCTTTGGTTTCAACTCAGCTTTCCTTAATCATTCCTGCTTCAGGTATTCTTTGTTTTTGGCACATTCAGTTGCTGTATGATTTTTGTCTACTTCTGGTTTGATTTCCATTAGCACTTACTACATGAATGCTCCTGCTAAGCTAAGCAGAGAGTTATCTTGGACTTCCTCTTCCCATGTTGTAAAACTTTCACTATGCTTGGATCTTATGAGCTCTGTAGATATGTATGCAGTCCCACGACTGCAGATCTATACATATAATTAATTTTGAGGAGGCCCACATCTCCTTCAGAGCCTGGAATATATAGTCTTGGTATACAGTGTTTTTACATGTCATTTGATAACCGTTTAGCCTTCCCAGCATAAAATCATTGACAATCTTGACAAATTGCAGTATATACCACCCCTGAAGTACAGCCATTTGTCCAAGTTGGAGTAGTCAGGTTTCTGCCTTTGTATAATATCAGCATCTAATCATTCACCAAAATATATTTGCAGTCCTGACATATACAACATTTAGTAGTGCCTACCTTACTTCCTTCCACATTAGACAACCCTTCATTTTTAATATTTTCACATTTATTTTTCAGGTTAAAACCTCTCTTTTTGGACATATACCCCCATAATCCATCATAAATACTCCAAATGTTTGTTAATAATCTCCTTAAGTGCTCCAGAGCTAGAACTGTATTGCATAGTCATTGTTTTCTAATAACCATATTTCTTTTTTTTTTTTTCAGTAGGTAATTCCAGTTCACAACTACTACCCAAAATAGGTTTAAATTTCCAATGTCGTTGTTGTGATACATCCCTTCTAATTCTTAACAGTAATTTCATCTGCTAGCACCTTTGCAAAAACTTCTCACAAATATTACACTTCCTTTTCAAACCAGGTATCTTCTGATATCATTCTTGCTGACGTGTCATCTCTCCCTTGACCAGGTTAGTTTTCTGGTATCCTGGATAACAACTGTGATAATATAAATAAGAATTTGAAAAAGTTGTTTTTGTTTAAATATTTTACTTAAAATGTCCAGTGACCTTGTGAAGAGTAATGTCCAAATAATTCATCTCATCTCTAGTATGTAAATATGTAAATTTCAAAAATTCTATTGTATCATTAATGTGTTCTATAAACTTAGCTAACTTGTTAGTTGAATCCTTCCAGAAAATGCATATGTCATCCAAAAATCTAGAATACCAGGTCCAATAGTTTAAAAAGGTGGAATTTAAAATGTATATGCATTCCCATCTCCACATGACCATATTAGCAAAGATAGGGGCACAAGTTGCCCCCGTGGCTACTCCCTGGATTGATCTGAAATATTCTCCTTTGAAGAATAGAAAATTGTTCTTTAAAACTATCTCCATTAGTTTAACAATGAAATTCAACCACTTTGACTCCAGGAATTCACAAGTTAAGGCTTCCCTATAGCAAGTTAAGTCTTTCTCATGTGGGATACTTCAAAACTAATCCACTTCATCTATGGTCACAAAAGAAAGATTATGTATGTTACTCATCAACAAGTTCCAGGAATCCTTCAAAATATGTGGACATAGCCATAACAAAGGTTTTAAAACATTGTCAATAAAAATGGCAATAGGGTAGGGTTTGAACCTTCTGCAGCTACAATGGACCTGAGAGGTGGCTTGTTCATGTTTTTGTGTATCTTAGGGATACAAAATATAGGGGGCATACTGGGATCACTAAGCTGTAAGAAATCAAATTCATGTTTATTAAATACTCTTTCCAGCAAGGAATCAAATAAGAAAGTATCAATTTGTATATGCTCTATGAATCTCATTCAAAGATACAGAATAGTATTTTGTATCATCATATAACATAATTTGTATTTTACCAAGTATGTAATATTGTCCATCATGCCTCCACCCTTATCTGGTTTCATAATTGTTATAGACTTGTTAGAATATAAAATCTTCAAAAGTTCCTATACTTCTTAGTTCAAATCTTAATGATAATGTATCATTCCTTTCTGAAGAATTCATAGATATCACATTCAGTTTTTTTTTTCAAATGCTTGAATAATTGGGTTTAGAGTTGAGTTGTAAAACTTGGTATCCTGAACTCACTAGTAGAAACAACAGTTGTGTATTTCTGGTTCTTAAAATGTATTCAAAATTTAATTTCCTAACAAAAAGTTTTAACTCAATATTTATCAACCCCCCCTTAATCTAAGGAACAGAAGTACTTCAGTTTTCCAGTCTTCTTCTTTTCACCAAGTACTCTGAGACTATTACAGTTGTGTGTGCTTTTACAGCGTATGCTGCCTTTCATTTTTTTCTAGTTACTCTTAAGAATGAGTATCATTTTTCATGTTGTTATCCAGGTCAGTGTCTGTTCAGGGTACGCATATAAGTAATTCTTACTCAGGGCTAAATCTTTGTGTAATGATGCTAATACTTTTAGCCAGAAGTTAAGTATTATTACATCTGGGCCTGGGGTTTTCCATTTTGAAGCTTTTCTTAATTTTGCTTCAGTATCTCTAGCTGTTACTTCATCCCATTTCATATCCTGCACATTTGAACTCCTTTCTTTGTATTTTAATTTTTCTGTCCATTCAGCATTGTTGATATGCTCCATATGCTCTTCATAAATATTTCTCCAAAATCTATTTCTTCTTTTTTTAGCTGTGTTTCTGTTTGTTTTGGTTTGTTTCACAGTTCTCTACAAAACGTGTTTGGGTCATCAATGAGTTGATTATTTTTTACTTTTCCTTTATATTTATCTGCATATCTTCTAAGTTTTTTTCTGGCTGTGCTGATATTTTTAGTTTATTATTTGCACAAGTGCATGATAGATCCTGGTCTGTTCTGATACCATGTGTTGTTTTTATCATATCTTTCTAAGAGTTTTTGTTGATCTGTTCCCTCTTCTATATTCCTTTAACAGTGACACTTTTTGTCTTAATTGTTTTATAGTTTTCTCTATTTGATGCTTCCATAAATGCATTTTATTCCTTCCCTTCCTTTGCCTTATTGCTCTCTATTTTGTGGTAAAAAGTAGCTCCTTCTTTGGTCTTTATAAACCATTGTTCTTAAAATAATAATATAATACTCTAATCATAAATACAAATGCACAATAGTTTAATGAAATAGTATAACAAAGCTATACACATTTTTGTTGCAGGACGGAGGCAGGGTAAATGATCTGTCATCAAAGATCATCTGTTATGGTCATTATTCTTACAAACAGCTGCAGTCTCTTCTCTGGGGAAGTCAAGTTGAGTAAATCATAATATCTGGATATTATCCCAAAAGGTAACATATTTCTTCTGGGAGGTGGATATGTTCCAGAGTTATGCAGGTCTGTGGTCATGTGTGGGCTGCATGGCAAAAAGAAGTGGTGGATGTAGTGGATGTACTATGCTGTACAAAATTATATTAAAGGTAGTTCAGTAATAGGTAATCTAAATTATCCAGTGTAATAATATAAGGAACAGCTCCAGAGAATATATAAGTTACAGAGGGGAGAGTTTGCCAGAGGAATGGAAGCATCATATTTGTGTGAAGCTCTGTTCTATGTAACCCATTAAAACCTCATTTTCTGCTCTACTTAGATTATTTAGCATTTTTTGATAGTCTCATTGTATTTTTAATGGTTACAAACCTACTGGTAGCTTGAATTCAGGGACTGGCATATTTAGGGAACTACTATATTACAATCTCTAATTTTTCTCATCTGTCTGATCATCATGACAGTGCAGTGCATATGGAATGAAGGACTTGAGATATTTTTATGACAAAAAAAGCTGGACATCTTACCAACATATACCTCAGAGCTAAAGGGCTCATTCAATCAAACATGAGTGATCAGAACTGTATTACTTAAATCAATCATCACTTCTCAGGCCACACAGCTGCTGACATCCAGGATGTTATAGTAAGCAGCAATACAGGCCTTACAGATGTAGGTGAAAAATATTAAAAATAGAAGAATAATCCGTTGGTTAAAGAAGGACTGGAGATTGATAACAATGTGTCTGTCTGGAAAAGAACCTACATAATGTTTTGCAGCCACCCCCTCCTCAAATAAATTTTAGTGAAAAGAGGTCACTGTTCATTGAAACCAATAGCCGGGAAAAACGCCCAGCAAAAGTATTCATTTTCAAAGTAGTGAATTATAAGATAGACCAAGAGTATACTCTAAAGACAGAGATGATAAAGTATATATTCTGAAAGAGTTCAAAGTATGGTTGTATTGAGATCTGACTTATAATGCATTTTAAAAGCAGGAGGGTCTTTCCAGAAGTGAAGACGCTCTGGTTACAAAATAACATTTCTTTCTACTTTAACTTCACAAATACATTTTCGTTGGTATCAACCTGAAACCCTATATGTAACACTCAACTTCCTACAAACATGAATACTAACATAGCAAGTAAATTATTTATTTATTTATTTATTTATTGCATCTATTACCAGGATAGTCCAACTGGGTAGAAAGCTTCTCCTTCTCAGCAGGGGCCCAGGGAGGAAAGCTTCAAAAAATTTCCAACATTGCATAAAGAATATGGGGTACTTTTCTGTTAACTGGGCAACAGGCAAACCACATCAAACATTGTCATTGCAGCTCGACTAAAAAAACTCCAGCTCTACACAGTTGCTTACCGCCTACTCAGAGGCGATCTATGCCTGACGTACAAAGCCATGTCAAACCCAGAATTAATGGACATGCTCCACCTCAAAAAATCCAAGTCCCTTAGAGCTACACGCTCCAGGGGCCTAAACCTCAGCACAAAAATATATAGGACATGCTGGAGGGACAGATTCATTTCCCAGAGGCTCCCCTCACTCTGGAATAGAATCCCTTCAAAAGAATAGGAGACAGAAAGAGGAAGGAAATTTGTCATCCAGGAGTTGTGCGTGTGCAGAGACAGGTATTGCTTAGATATTCTCCTCTTTGCTTTAAAAGAGTTTATGTTAACTTTGTTTCTTTCGGTGAGAGGAAGGGAGTTCCAAATTTTGGCCAGGAAAGAGAAGTGCAAAGAGTTACCATCTAAGTTGTTAGCTTCTGTAAAAGTTAATATTATTTTGTCAGTAGATCTCAGCTGTCTACTTAGGTTATAGATTTGAAGAATATTTTCCAAACTAGGGTATTTGTATGGATAATAGTTGCAGTTATAGCAAGTGACAAGTTGGGAAAGTGCAAGGCAATGCCTTGGCTCTAACAACTGAAGTTTTTTTAAGAACAGACAGTGATATATTCTTTAATGATGATGACAGTACATTTTGCCTCCATTTTTTCACACTGAGTGGGAGATGAATGAATTGTATAGGCTTATCAAGATGGTAACAGCATAAAATAGTCAGAGATGACAAAGAATTGAGCAATACTTTTTCTGCCGTTATCTGTGAGGTCTTGTTTGACTCCATAGAGCGCACCAAACTTTTAGAAGGTGTTTTGTTTTATGCAATTATCGAATTTTAAGTTTTCACCAATAGTGGCTCCTAGAAACTTATTTTGACTTGCTTGCTCTAAGTTGGTGTCATTAGAAGTGATTTTGAAACTATTTTGTTTTCTGTTGAATGCTTTTTGAGTGAATAGAATCTTCTTTAGGGCTGAGGAGCAGCTGTGTATCAGACAGCCAGGCCTCTATGGTAGAGAAAGACTGTTGGGTGAGTTGTTTTAATTGATCTAGGCTTTGAGCAGGAGAGATGATGATTAAATCATCTATGTACTATTGATAACAACTTGTTTATAAGCTAGGTATATTGAACAACACAGAACTTAAAATGGATCCTTGAGAGACACCCACTCTAATGGGAAAGATAGAGAGGAGACATCATTTTGCTATTTTACTGCTTGTTACCTAATTTGAGAGGTAACAGGAGAACAAAGATAATGAGATTTCATGTATTCATAGAGTGCACCAAGCTAGTGTTAGAAGCACATACTCATTGGATATTGTGTTAAAAGCTTTGGATAAATCAAGGAAAAGTGCTGAGACTAAGTGCCCACAGATCTGATATTGGTTAACAGATGTTATTAAATTAATGACAGCTGCACAAGTACTATGAAAAGGATGGAAACAGTACTGTGAATGGA
Source organism: Protopterus annectens (assembly GCF_019279795.1). NCBI lineage: Eukaryota > Metazoa > Chordata > Ceratodontiformes > Protopteridae > Protopterus > Protopterus annectens. The sequence continues at coordinate 406,886,011 of NC_056728.1, forward strand.
AAAGGAGGCAGTTGTCATTGAGAGAGCTACAGAGTTGAGACTGGAGGCAGCATAGCTATAGAACTGAAGTTTGATAGCTCATTTGAGTTTCCACTTTTATGGGCAGGAAAAATGTAGTACCTTTCCACAGGGTTGAGGCATAGCTTTTGGTGATGGAACAGTTGATGTGGATAAAAATAAGAAAAGTTAGAGCATTAACTATAATTTTTAAGTATTCAGATGGTATCAGAGCAAGGGCAGCAGGCTATATATATATATATATATATATATATATATATATATATATATATATATTGTTATTACAGAAATTGAGACTGGTTTGAGTGCAAGTGTTTTGGGGACTAACAAGGAATGAGAGAAATGTGTGTGTAGAGTGTTTAATAGGAAACATTACTGTTTGGATGAAGTGGGTATTGAATTTGCTGGCTATGCTGTCTGTATGATTAGATGAAATAGGTGTAGGTTGTGTTGGTGTACTGGGTTTTAACAGATAATTGATTGTAGTCCAAAAGCTTTGGGATACTTATAATTTGCTGCCAGTGTGTGTGTGTGTGTGTGTGTGTGTGTGTATATATATGTCAAGCGTCATATGGTCGAGACCATATGCTCGATATTTCAGTGTTCGAAGATTGACTTTTAATGGTGCTGTACGGTGCAGAATGGGAGAATTTCCCTTTTCTGCAGTGAAGTGCGGTTTTGGAGTTGGTATATTTAAGTAGGGGGTGTGTGTGGGGTGCAGGTGGGCTTTTCCCCCTGATCGTACTGTTTAGGTATGTTTTTCTTTTTTTTTTCTTTTTGTTACATATTCGAACTTCCGAATATTGGTATTCGACATTTTGGAAGTTCGAATATTTAACATAGACCCTACACACACAAATATATATATAGATATATATATATATATATATATATATATATATATATATATATATATATATATATACACACACACACACACACACACACACATATATATATATATATATAGAGAGAGAGAGAGAGAGAGAGAGAACAGGTTTTTATCAGTTTTGATTTGATTTTTAATGGGGTTTGAGACATTTATAATATTGCTGAGGCAGCAATAGTTTTAACTTGCTTCCATTTATTTCTATGTTATGTCTCTTTTTTAAAAAAGCAATTTAGTACTTCTTGAAAGCTAGGGTGCTAGATTCAGTTTCATTCTTTTTGTTCTTATCTTGGATAGTTCATTTAGTATATTCTTGTAGATAATGGCCGTACCACCACTTTTTCTATGGGTTCTGTCAAGTCTTAAAAGTTACTAGAAACTTTGCAAAAATGAACAAACTCTCAAAAAACAAATAAGCAAAAAGAAAGCAGATACTTCCTAAAACAGAAATATATTAAACATTAAAAATGGTGAAGCCATTTTTAATGTTTAATATATTTCTGTTTTAGGAAGTATCTGCTATCTTTTTGCTTATTTGTTTTTTAAGTCCTAAAAGTTGTTATATCCCTGTGGTAAGATTTATTTAATCTTTTATTACTTGTTTAAACTAAGTTTCTGTGGCTACTAGTATATCTAGGAAGTGGTAGCTACCCAGGCGTACCCATCAGTAAGTTTGTTTCTTACATTTCTAAGGTTAGCTGTGCATAGCTGGAGACCATATGGCTTTGAGAGATGACTATTTAGTTGTGTGGCAAACTTGTTATCTTGTTTAGTGGTTGCAGGACCTGGGCTAGTATGGATGTCAAAACATGTTTTCAAATGAAAAGACTACAGAGAGTATGGATACAGGTGTTTGAATTTCAGCCTTAGTCAAGGGGAAGGCTTGTTGATTATGTTGTTGTGGGTGTAATGCTTTATTTTAAAGGGATGAACAATAGCAGAGGAGAAGAGACTAGGGGCCATTAATTGTTGGAGATATGTAGTGTTTGGGAGACGATTGGAGTGGGTATGGAGAGTTGTATACAGAGGTAGGTGTTGGTCAGATTCACAGAAGGCAGCAGAGGTAAGTAATAATAATACAATTGTGTGGAATAGTATAATTATGAGCATAGAGTGATTAAGAGTGAAACTGAAAGAAATGAGAGAGGAAGAGGCATGAAAGTGAAGTTTAAAAATTATATGTTAAAACTAGACAGTAGTTAGAAGGTAGCTGATGTGAAAGTAAGAGTAAACAAAATAACTGTTAAAACTAAAAAACAGACTGAGAGTAGATTTGGGCAAGTGTGTAAAAGAAAATGAAGGACAGTCTCTATTGGAATTAATGCAAGACTAGAAGGAGAAAAAAAGGAGACTTAAGGTCTAATTGACTTTAGTAGAGCTGTCAGGGACTGTCACTGGGGATTGTCTGTAGTTATGTGTATGCCTTTAAGAGAGAGGTGAAAAGTAAGTGGAATTCTAGGTGGAGACCAGGTTTTTTAAATGTAATGAAATGGGGGGTGGCTGGGTAATGGCTCCAACACCAGCAGGAGCTAGTCACTGCGGGCATGCTCACTGAGTTCATCTACCTTTAAAATGTATTTGATTTTGGATGAAAATAAGCATGCACATCATTTTACAAATCACACCACACACTTGTTTGAAAGAAATGGCTGTAGCCGTGTATTTATTATGCCAATCAAATTAGGTATCAAATCAGTGCCTGACCACAGGACAATGACAATCAAATCGATGCCAACCTAGAATATTCAGATATGTGCCAAAGGGCAGAACTTGGAAGAAAGGCAAATGCAATCAACCAGGTCTTAACATATCACTGCAGTTCCTGTAAATGCTCAACCAACACCAATGGCTGAAGGGATCTACACCCAAACACTGACAGTCCCCTGTCACCATTTGGCTAGTTACCAGTGGCTGAAGGGGGTCTGCTACTTGTGGAATCCAAGGCTGTGGCAGCCAGCTAGACAGCTAGTCTGCTACACCATAGGGTGGCCCACCCATAGATGAGCCATGCTATCTAAGGCTGCACCCCTACCCAGGCCAAGCACAATCCTTTGCAATTTTAGTTTTCCAAGTCTGCCCTTCCATGACAGGAAGATGGATTGTCCTACATGACACCCCCCCAGCACATCTGCCAACTTTGCAATTCCTTCTTTAAGGTTTCCTATAAACAACTTTGATCCTGAATGCCACAAGTGAAACCCATTACTTCTGCACAGATCTGGTGAACTGATTAGTGTGGTGCAGTATCCAACCCCCTTGTTCTCTTACCTGTTCTCTAATAAATCTATTGGTCAACTTCCTAGCATTTTTTACTGCTCTGACATTATTTGCTCCTTGCTTGACTGGTCTTGGAAATATATCTGACCACACATGTTTAATGTTCAGTCAGTTCTGTCTGATCTGATCAGCCTGGACCATTGACAAATTTTATTTTTTGAGGTACAACAATGGGCTGCTTGTCACATCACATGCCCATATGTAATACAATTAAACTTATCTTGTGTAATAACTCAGAATACAGTTTTAAAATTGCCAGCAGGTGCCTCCACTGCATTTCTCTCCTTCCTAGGTAATGAGCCCACATTTCTTTCTCTTTGAAACACAGGCTCCATCCAGATTCATCCAAATTCTTTGGCCACATAGTACACAAAATGATACCCCAGAATCCACACCTTTGTCAGCTGCTTTATGATACCTGTAAAATAGAATGCTGATTAGTCATCATGCTCTGGCATATCTTTTGCAAGTTTGTGATCAACAATCTAAGTGCAGTACCTCAATTTCAGATGCCCTTTCGTATAGGCATGTGATGTGGCTCCTATTCTGAAGGAATGAGTTGTTAACTTGATAATGCCAAGACCCAGCCCTGCTATGGCTTTTTCAGGTCTGCCTTGAATTAGTAACTTGATAAGTAAGCACATCCTCTGTGACACATGAACACTTGTTTCACCACTTGGATGCATCACCTGGAATTCCTTAAACCATCTGACTACATCCCACCCTCTATCGTTTGGATGCTAGAGCTTCTTTCATACTCCTTTTCCTAGCTGGTCTATTTTATTGTTCCTCACATGAACCCCTATGCTGTCAGCCTCTAACTTAATATCACTGAGCTCTAGAGCCCACAGAATATTATCACTGTTACTGCTCTGCACTATCTCTGATATCTGGAATGTACCACAAAATGTTATTAATTGTGTTGTCCAAAACAGCCACAGTTCATGCTCCAAACTACCTACTTCTCTCAGAACTTTCCATTACCATGCAAAATTACTTGGCCTGATGGGCTGATGCTCATCTGCTCTCCTGACCTCCATTCTTACCCAACATTGGAGCATCTTTTAACTCTATCACATATTGTCTACTCAGAGGCAATCTCTGCTTAACATACAAGGCCACGTTAAACCCAGAGCTGTTGGACATGCTACACTTAAAGAAATCCCAATCCCTCAGAGACACACACTCCAGGGATTTAAATCTTGTCATCACAATGAACAAAACATGCTGGAAGGATAGGTTCCTGACCCAGAGACTCTCCAGACTCTGGAATAGACTGCCCATACATGTCAAGCAGAGTGCCTCTTTGGCCCTCTTCAAAAGGAACCTTGATGATTTGATGGGAGATAGGAAATTCACCCCGGGGATCACGTCAGTCACATTGCTAGACAGGGGTCCTGGGGAGTAAATACAGTGGGAAGAAATAGCCAGGGAATTGTTATGGCTAGGCTTGTATAGGCCCCAGGGCTGATAACCTAGTATCAACTTATGAACCTATGGACCTATAAATACGCAACTACCAGATATCTAAATAAATCTGGATTCCCATTGTCATCTACCTAAGCTTTATTGTTCTGCATTGCTGAATTCTTCTGCCAAATTGATATGAATACCCAAAGGCAAATACTTGTATATTAGTGTGTTTACAGATTTTTAAACTAAACTGCAAGAAGAGTTAATAATTATTGCTAGGAAAGATTTACAGCCCAAAGCATTTACCATGCCCCAAAAAAAGTACCAAGATAAAGTTCTTAAAAAATTTCCTTCAAGAATTGTCTGTGGAAAGCCATACAACCTTTTTGTAACTTGTATACTGCTACCTGTTTTGTCTCCACTCAAACACCCCCTCCTCCACATAAAACCTAATGACTCTGGGCTGAAGGAATGAGTAACATAAGCTAAGAAACAGTTTTACTGCTCTTACCAAAACCTTTGCAGTCGTGAGCAAAGGTCCTAGATTGAATGTTTGCAGCTAAAATGCAAACCTTTGCCTTTTTGGAAAAATCCCACCTTCCTTATAAAGGATTATGCCAAAATTTGTTCTGTATTCATCAATCACCCCCTAACCCCTACAAGACGAATTGCAGGAGTAAACAAAAGATAAAAAGAATATAACTAATAAGTTAAAAACTCCACCCTCATCTGAAAATTCTAGCCTTTTCTGACATGTTCTGTGCACTGCCCGATTACCTTCCCCTCTTCTTCTTCTTCTAAAAAAGTTAGCACCAATAAAGTAAACATGGGTACCATATTCTACTACACAGCCAAAGAGCTGCTAACATCCTGCTGCTGTTTTATTTTTAAATTAAGTTTTAAAAATTTGTTTAATGGGTACAATATTCTACTACCCAACCAAAGGGCTGCCAGCATCCAGCTGTTGTTTTATTTTTATATTACATTTTAAAAATGTGTTTAATGGGTACACTATTCTACTACACAGCCACAGGGCAGCCAGCATCCTGCTGCTGTTTTACTTTTATATTAAGTTTTAAAAATCTGTCTAATCGGTACAATATCTTACTACCCAGACACAGGGCTGACAACATCCTGTTGCTGTTTTATTTTTATATTAAGTTTTAAAATTTTGTTTAATGGGTACAATATGATACTATATAGCCACAGGGCTGCCAACATCCTGCTGCCGTTTTACTATTATATTAAGTTTTAAAAAAATTGATTAATGGGTGGAATAATCTACTACCCAGCCACCGGGCTGCCAGCATCCTGCTGCTGTTTTATTTTTATATTACATTTTAAACATTTGTTTAATGTGTAAAATATTCTACTACCCAGCACCAGGGCTGCCAATATTCTACTGCTGTTTTATTTTTATATTAAGTTGTAAAAATTTGTTTAACAGGTACAATATACAACTACCCAGTCATAGAGTTGCCAGCATCCTGCTGCTGGTTTGTTTTCATATTAAGTTTTAAAAATGTGTTTAATGTGTACAATATTCTACAACCCAACCAAAGGGCTGCCAGCATTCCGCTGCTGTTTTATTTCTATATTATGTTTTAAAAAATTGTTTAATGGGCACAATATACTACTACCCAGACACAGGGCAGACAACATTCTGCTGCTCTTTTATTTTATATTAAGTTTTAAAATTGTGTTTATTGTGTACAATATTCTAGTACCAGCCACATGACTGTCAGTATTTTGTTGTTGTTTTATTTTTATATTAAGTTTAAAAAAATTGTTTAATGGATACAATATTCTACTACCCAGCCAGAGGGCTGCCAGCATCCTGCTGTTGTTTTATTTTTATATTAAGTTTTAAAAAAATGTTTGTTTAACAGGGACAATATGCTACTACCCAGCCACAGAGCTGCCAGGATCCTGTTGCTGTTTTGTTTTTATATTAAGTTTAAAAAAATATTTAATGGGTACAATATTCTACTACCCAGCTACAGGGCTGCTAGCATCCTGCTGCTGTTTTATTTTTACATTAGGTTTAACATTTTTCTTTAATGATTACAATATCCTACTACCCAGCCACACAGCTGCCAGCATCCTGCTGCTGTTTTATATTAAGTTTTAAAGATTTGTCTAATGGGTATAATATTTTACCAGCCAGACACAGGGCTGAAACATCCTAATACTATTTTATTTTTATATGAAGTTTTAAAATTTTATTAAATAGCTACAATATTCTATTACCCAACACAGGGCTGCCAGCATCCTGCTGCTGTTATATTTTTATATCAAGTTTTAAAATTTTGTTTAAAGGATACAATATGGCACTATACATCCACAGAGCTGCCAACATCCTGCTGCCATTTTATTTTTATATTAAGTTTTAAAAAATTGTTTAATGGGTAGAATATTCTACCAAACAGCTATTGGGCTGCCAGCATCCTGCTGCTGTTTTATTTTTATATTAAGTTTTAAAAAATGTCTTTAATGGTTACAATATTCTACTACGCAGCCACAGGGCTGGCAGCATCCTGCTGCTGTTTTATTTTTATATTATGTTTTAAAAAATTGTTTAATGGTAAAATATTATACCACCCAGCCACAGGGCTGACAGCATCCTGCTGCTGTTTTATTTTCATATTAAGTTTTAAAAATGAGTCTAACAGGTACAATATTCTACTACCCAGCCACAGGGCTGCCAGCATCCTGCTGCTGTTTTTTATATTAAGTTTTAAAAATGTGCTTAATGGGTACAATATTCTACTACCCAGCCACATGGCTGCCAGCATCCTGCTGCTGTTTTACTTTTATATTAAATTTTAAAGATTTGTCTAATGGATACAATATTTTACTAGCCAGACACAGGGCTGAAACATCCTAATGCTATTTTATTTTTATATGAATTTTTAAAATTTTGTTAAAAAGCTACAATATTCTATTACCCAACACAGGGCTGGCAGCATCCTCCTGCTGTTTTATTTTTATATTAAGTTTTAAAAATTTCTTTAATGTTACAATATCTACTACCCAGCAACAGGGCTGGCAGCATCCTGCTGCTGTTTTATTTTTATATTATGTTTTAAAAAACTGTTTAATGGTAAAATATTGTACCACCCAGCCACAGGGCTGACAGCATCCTGCTGCTGTTTTATTTTCATATTAAGTTTTAAAAATGAGTCTAACGGGTACAACCAGCCACAGGGCTGCCAGCATCCTGCTGCTGTTTTTTTTATATTAAGTTTTAAAAATATGCATAATGGTTACAATATTCTACTTCCCAGCCAAATGGCTGCCAGGATACTGCTGCTGTTTTATTTGTTATATTAAGTTTTAAAAATTTGTTTAACGGGTGCAATATTCTACTACCCAACTACTGGGCAGCCAGCATCCTGCTGCTGTTTTATTTCTAAATTAAGTTTTAAACATTTGTTTAATGGGTACAATATTGTACTACCCAAACAATGAGCTGACAACATTCTGCTGCTGTTTTATTTTATATTAAATTTTAAAAATTTGTTTATTGTGTACAATATTCTAGGAGCCAGCCACATGACTGCCAGTATCCTGTTGTTGTTTTATTTTTATATTACATTTTAAAAAATGTTTAATTGATACAGTATTCTGCTACCCACCCAGAAGGCAGCCAGCATCTTGCTGTTGTTTTATTTTTGTATTAAGTTTAAAAATGTGTTTCATGGGTAAAATATCTTAGTACCCAGACACGTGGCTGATAATATCCTGCTGATGTTTCATTTTTATATGAAGTTTTTAAATTTTGTTTAATGGCTGCAATATTTTACAACCCATCCACAGGGCTGTCAGCATCCTACTGCTGCTTTATTTTTATATTAAGTTTTAAAATTTTGTTTAATGGCTACAATAATATACTACCCAGAAACATGGATGCCAGTATCCTGCTGCTGTTTTATTTTTATACTAAGTTTTAAAAAATTCTTCAATTGTTACAACAGGGCTGGCAGCATCCTGCTGCTGTTTTATTTTTATATTACATTTAAAAAATCTTTTAATGGGTGAATGTTCTACTACCCAGCCACAGGCCAAGCAGCATCCTGCTGCTGTTTTATTTCTATATTAAGTTTTACAAATTTGTTTAACAGGTACAATATGCTACTACAAATCCACAGAGCTGCCAGTATCCTGCTGCTGTTTTATTTTTATATTAAGTTTTAAAAAATTGTTTAATGGGTACAATATTCTACTATCCAGCCACAGGGCTGCCAGAATCCTGCTGCTCTTTTATTTTTATATTAAGTTTTAATGGGTAGAATATTTTACTACCCAGCCACATGGCTGCCAACATCCTGCTGCTGTTTTATTGTCATATTAAGTATTAAAGCTGTGTTTAATGGGTACACTGTTCTACTACCAACCACAGGGCTGCCAACATCCTGCTGCTTTTTTATTTCTATATTAAGTTGTAAATGTGTTTAATGGGTACAGTATTCTATTACCCAGGCACAGGGCTTACAACATTCTGCTGCTGCTTTATTTCATATTAAGTTTTAAAAATGTGTTTATTGAATACTATAGTCTAGTACCCAGCCACATGACTACCAGTATCCTGCAGTTGTTTTATTTTTCAATTAAGTTTTAAACATACGTTTAATGTGTACAATATTAAAAAAGCAAAGCAAAAAATCCTGGAAGAACACCACTGGATAACACAGAATAGTAGAATAAAAGCTTTAATAAAAAACAGGTATAAATGGATTAGCGCTTTCAGGTGTTAACCCTTCATCAGATAAAAAGCAGACATCAAAGCACACAATTTAAATACACAAACATCCAATCAGCAACTAGTAAAACACCCGCCTATTTTTTAGGGTGGGTTTCACTGGGATGACATCATTAAGACCAGGCCCCCCCTATGGGCCATAAGTTCTATAATCCATTTATTTATTTATATTAAGATTTAAAAAATGTTTAATGTGTAGAATATTCTACTACCTAGCCACAGGATTCCCAGCATCCTGATGTTTTATTTTTATATTAAGTTTTAAAATTTTGTTTAATGGGTATAATATTCTACTACCCAGCCACAGGGCTGCCATATTCCTGCTGTTGTTTTATTTTCATACTAAGTTTTAAAAATGTGTTTAATGGGTGCAATATTCTACTACCCGGCCACATGGCTGCCAGGACACTGCGGCATTTTTATTTTTTATATTAAGTTTTAAAAATTTGTTTAACGGGTACAATATTCTTCTAACCAACCACAGGGCTGCTAGAATCCTGCTGCTGTTTTATTTCTATATTAAGTTTTAAAAATGTGTTTAATAGGTACAATATTCTACTACCCAGACACAGGGCTGACATCATTCTGCTGCTGTTTCATTTTATAAGTTTTAAAAGTTTGTTTATTTTGTACAATATACTAGTACCAATCCACATGACTGCCAGTATCTTGCTGTTGTTTTATTTTTATATTACATTTTAAAATTTGTTTAATGTGTGAATATTCTACTCCCCAGCCACAGGGCTGCAGGCATCCTGCTTCTGTTTTATTTTCATATTAAGTTTTAAAAATTTCTTCAATGGTTACAACAGGGCTGGCTGCATCCTGCTGCTGCTTTAATTTCAAATTACATTTAAAAAATTGCTTAATGGGCGAATATTCTACTACCCAGCCACAGAGCTGCAAGCATCCTGCTGCTGTTTTATTTTTATATTAAGTTTAAAAAAAAAAATAATTGGTACAATACTCTACTCTCCATCCAAAGGGCTGCCAGCATCCTGCTGTTGTTTTATTTTTATATTTAGTTTTAATGGGTAGAATATTCGACTACCCAGCCACAGGGTTGCCAATATCCTGCTGCTGTTTTATTTTCATATTAAGTTTTAAAACTGTGTTTAATGGGTACAATATTCTACTACCAACCACAGGGATGCTAGCATCCTGCTACTGTTTTATTTCTATATTAAGTTTTAAAAATGAGTTTAATGGGTACAATATTCTACTACCAACCACAGGGCTGACAACATTCTGCTGCTGTTTTATTTCATATTAAGTTTTAAAAAGGTGCTTATTGAATACAATATTCTAGTACAAAGCCACATGACTACTAGTATCCTGCAGTTGTTTTATTTTTCAATTAAGTTTTAAAAAATTGTGTTGATGGGTACATTATTGTACTAACCAGCCACAAGGCTGCTAGCATCCTGCTGCTGTTTCATTTTATATTATGTTTTATTTTTTTTATTGTGTACAATGTTCTACTACCTAGCCACAATGTTCCCAGCATCTTGATGTTTTATTTTTATATTAAGTTTTAAAAATTTGTTTAATGTGTACAGTATGGTACTGTCCAACCACATGGCTGCCAACATCCTGCTACCATTTTATTTTTATAAAGTGTTAAACATTTATTTATTGGTTACAATATTCTACTACCCATCCAAAGGGCTGGTAGCGTCCTGCTGCAGTTTTATTTTTACATTATTTTTTAAAAATGTGTTTAATGTGTTTAATTTGTTTAATGGGTACATTTTTGTGCTACCCAGCCATAGGGCTCCCAGTATCCTGCTGCTGATTTATTTTTATATTAAGTTTTAATAATTTGTTTAAGGGGTACAATATTCAACTACCCAGCCGTAAGCAGCCAGTATCCTACTGCTCTTTTATTTATATATTATGTTTAAAATTTGTTTCATGGGTTCAATATTCTACTAACCACCCACAGGTCTGACAACATCCTGCTGCTGCTTTATTTTTATATTAGGTTATACAAATGTATTTAATGGGTACAATATTCTACTACAGAGCCACAGGGCTACCAGCATCCTGCTGTTGTTTTATTTGTATACTAAGTTTAAAAAAAAATGTTTAACAGGTACAATATTCTACCACCCAGCCACAGGGCTGGCAGCATCCTGCTGCTGCTTTATTTTTATATTAAATTTAAAAAAATGTTTAATTGGTAGAATATTCTACTACACAGCAACAGGGCTGCCAGCATCCTGCTGCTGTTTTATTTTTATATTAAGTTTTACAAATTTGTTTAACAGATACAATATGCTACCACCCAGTCACAGAGCTTATAGCATCCTGCTGCTGTTTTACTTTTATATTAAGTTTTAAAAAAAATTGTTCTGTGGGTGCAATATTCTACTACCCAGCCACAGGGTTGCCAGTATCCTGCTGTTGTTTTATTTTTATGTTAAGTTTTAAAAACTTGTTTAATGGGTACAATATTCTACAACCCAGTCACATGGTTGTCAGCATTCTGCTGCTATTTTACCGTTTTATTAAGTTTTGAAAAGTTGTCTAATGGGTACAATATTTTACTATCCAGACACAGGGCTGACAACATCCTGATGCTATTTTATTGTTATATGAAGTTTAAACATTTGTAATGGCTACAATATTATACTACCCAGCCACAGCTCAGCCAGCATACTGCTGCTGTTTTATTTTTATATTAATGTTTAAAATTTTGTTTAATGGCTACAATATTCTACTACTTGATACAGGGCTTCCAGCATCCTGCTGCTGTTTTATTTTTATATTAAGTTTTAAAATTTTGTTTAAAGTGTACAGTATGGTACTATCCAACCATAGGGCTGCCAACATCCTGCTACCATTTTATTTTTATATAAAGTTTTAAACATTTATTTATTGGTTACAATATTCTACTACCCATCCAAAGGCCTGGCAGCGTCCTGCTGTGGTTTTATTTTTACATAATTTTTTTAAAAATGTGTTTAATGGTACAATATTCTACTATCAAGACACAGGGCTGCCAGCATCCTGTTGCTTTTTTATTTTCATATTAAGTTTTAAAAATGTGTCTAATATGTGCAATATTGTACTACCCAGCCTCAGGGTTGCCAGCATCCTGATGCTGTTTTTTTTTATAGTAAGTTTTGAAAATTTGTTTAATGAGTACAATATTCTACTACCCAGCTACAGGACTGCCAGCATCTGGCTCCTGTTTTATTTTTATATTAAGTTTTAAAAATTTGTTAAATGTGTAGAATATTCTACTACCTAGCCACAGGGTTCCCAGCATCCTGACATTTTATTTTTATATTAAGTTTTAAAATATTATTTAATAGGTACAATATACTACTGCCCAGCCACAGGGCTGTCATCATCCTGCTGTTGTTTTATTTTCATATTAAGTTTTAAAAATGTGTTTAATGGCTACAATATACTACTACTCAACCACAGGGCATCCTGCCGTAGTTTTATTTCTTTATTAAGTTTTAATTTTTTTTTAACGGATACAATATTCTACTATCCAGCCACAGGGCTGACAACATTCTGCTACTGGAAAAACAAAAAAAGAAACCAAACTTATAAAACAGAAGAGGTGAAACTCCAACAAATCACGCCAGTCACTGAAAGGTATATTTAATCCGTTAGCGCTTTCATGCATAAACAATCAATGCACTTCTTCAGATGGTCATTGTAAAAAACATTATACATATATACCCACACCCAACAATACATTGTCAATTAGCTAATTGGACAATTGAATATTTAAAGAACTATCAACCTTAATAAAATATGTATATGTATATATACATTAATTTTCAAATATTAAAATGTAAAATACAACCTTTTAAAATAAACATTAAACTAAATATTGTTACTTTTATATTAACTTAAAATAATATATTTTAAATAATCCAGCTATCGCTCTAAAGCTCTCAGTTTCAGCAAACATTTCACAGAACACATTTCAGGTTGTATTTTACATTTTAATATTTGAAAATTAATGTATATATACATATACATATTTTTTTAAGGTTGATAGTTCTTTAAATATTCAATTGTCCAGTTAGCTAATTGACAATGTATTGTTGGGTGTGGGTATATATGTATAATGTTTTTTACAATGACCGTCTGAAGAAGTGCATTGATTGTTTATGCATGAAAGCGCTAACGGATTAAATATACCTTTCAGTGACAGGCGTGATTTGTTGGAACATTCTGCTACTGTTTTGTTTTATGTTAAGTTTTAAAATTTTGTTTATTGTGTACAATATTCTTGTACCCAGCCACATGACTGCCAGTATCTTGCTGTTGTTTTATTTTTATATTACATTTAAAAAAATGTGCAGTGGATACAATATTCTACTACCCACCCACAGGATTGCCAGCATCATGCAGCTGTTTTATTTTTATATTAATTAAAAAAAAATGTTTAATGGGTACAATATCTTACTACCCAGACACAGGGCTGATATTATCCTGCTGATGTTTTATTTTTATATGAAGTTTTAAAATTTTGTTTAATAGCTACACTATTCCACAACCCAGCCACATGGCTGCCAGCATCTTGCTGCTGCTTTATTTTTATATTAAGTTTTAAAATTTTGTTTAACGGGTACAATATAGTAGTATCCATCCACAGGCCTGCCAACATCCTGCTACCATTTTATTTTTATGTTAAGTTTTAAAAACATTGTTTAACGTGTAAAATAGTCTACTACCCAGTCACAGGGCTAAAAGCATCCTGCTGCTGTTTTATTTTTATATTAAATTTTAAAAATTTCTTTAACGGTTACAACAGGGCTGACAGCATCCTGCTGTTGTTTTATTTTTATGTTAAATTTAAAACAACTTTTAATGGGTAGAATATTCTACTACCCAGCCACACGGCTGCCAGCATCCTGCAGTTGTTTTATTTTTATGTTAAATTTAAAACAACTTTTAATGGGTAGAATATTCTACTACCCAGCCACACGGCTGCCAGCATCCTGCTGTTGTTTTATTTTTATATTAAGTTTTACAAATTTGTTTAACAGGTACAATATGCTACTACCCAGCCACAAAGCCATCAGCATCCTGTGCTGTTTTATTTTTCTATTAAGTTTTAACAGGTAGAATATTCTATTACCCAGCCACAGGGCTGCCAAAATCCTGCTGCTCTTTTATTTTCATATTAAGTTTTAAAACTGTGTTTAATGGGTAAAATATTCTACTACCCAACCACAGGGCTGCTAGCATCCTGCTGCTGTTTTATTTTAATGTTAAATTTTAATGGGTAGAATATTCTACTACCCAGCCATAGGGCTCCCAACATCCTGCTGCTGTTTTATTTTTATATTAAGTCTTAAAACTGTGTTTAATGGGTACAATATTCTGCTACCCAGCCGCATGGCTGCCAGCATCCTGCTGCTGTTTTATTTTTTATATTACGTTTTAAGAATTTGTTTAAAGGGTACAATATTCTACTAACCAACCACAGGGCTGCCAGCATCCTGCTGCTGTTTTATTTCTATATTAAGTTGTAAAAACTTGTTTAATGGGTACAATATTCTACTACCCATACACAGGGCTGACAACATTCTGCTGCTGTTTTATTTTATATTGATTTTTTAAATTGTGTTTATTGCGTACAATATTCTAGTAGCAAGCCACATAACTGCCAGTATGCTGCTGTTATTTTATTTTTATATTATGTTTTAAAAAACTGTTTAATGGATACAATATTCTTCTACCCATTCAGAGGGCTGCCAGCATCCTGCTGCTGTTTTATTTTTATATTAAGTTTTAAAAATGTGTTTAGTGGGTAGAATATCTTACTACCCAGATACAGGGCTCATAATATTCTGCTGATGTTTTATTTTATGATAAGTTTTAAAATTTTGTTGAATGGCTAAAATATTCTACAACCCAGCCATGGGGCAGCCAGCATCTTTCTGCTGCTTTATTTTTATAATAAGTTTTGAAATTTTGTTTAATGGCTACAATACTATACTACCCAGACACAAGGATGCCAGCATCCTGCTGCTGTTTTTTTTAATATTATGTTTAAAAACTTGTTTCATAGGTACAATATTCTACTACCCACCCACAGGGTTGCCAGTGAACTGCTGCTGTTCTATTTTTATATTATGGTTTAAAATTTGTTTAACGGCTACAATATTGTACTACAAAGCCAAAGGGCTGACAACATCCTGCTGCTGTTTTATTTTTATGTTAAGTTTTAAAATTGTGTTTAATGTGTACAATATTCTACTACCCACCCACAGGGCTGGCAGCATCCTGCTGCTGTTTTATTTTTATATTAAATTTTAAAAGTTGTTTAATGGGTAGAATATTCTCCTACCCAGCCACAGTGCTGCCAGCATCCAGCTGCTCTTTTATTTTCATATTAATTTTAAAAATTTGTCTAATAGGTACAATATTTTACTATCCAGCCACAGGGCTGCCAGCATTATGCTGCTGTCTTATTTTTATATTAAGTTTAAAAAATGTGTCTAATAGGTACAATATTCTACTACCCAGCCACAAGGTTTATTTATATTAGGTTTTAAAAATTTGTCCAATGAGTGCAATATTCTACTACCCAGCCACAGGTCTGCCAGCATTATGCTGCTGTCTTATTTTTATATTAAGTTTTAAAACTTTGTTTCATGGGTACAATATTCTGCTACCTAGCCACAAGTCTCCATGTATTTTGTTGCTGTTTTAATTTTATATTACATTTTCCAAATTTGTTTAATGGGTACAATATTCTGCTACCCCACCACAGGGCTGCCATCATCCTGATGCTGTTTTATTTTTATATTTCATTTTAAAAATGTGTTTAATGGGTACAACATTCTACTACATAGCCACAGGGCCGACAACATCCTGCTGTTGTTTTATTTTCATATTAAGTTATAAAAATTTGTTTAATGGCTACAATATTCTTCAGCCCAGCAACATGGCTGCCAGGATACTGCTGCTCTTTTCTTTTTATAGTAAGTTTTAAAAATCTGTTTAACAGGTACAATATTTTACTACCCAACCACAGGGCTGCTAGCATCCTACTGCTGTTTTTTTGCTATATTAAGTTTTAAATATTTGTTTAATGGGTACAATATTCTACTACCCAGACTCAGGGCTGACAACATTCTGCTACTATTTTATTTTATATTAAGTTTTAAAATGTTTATTATTCTGTACAATATTCTTGTACCCAGCCACATGCCTGCCAGTATCTTGCTGTTGTTTTATTTTTATATTACATTTTAAAAACTTGTTTAATGGATATAATATTCTTTTACCAACCCAGAGGGCTGCCAGCATCCTGCTGTTTGTTTATTTTTATATTAAGTTTCAAAAAATTGTTTAATGGCTACAATATTCTACTACCCACCCACAGGGTTGCCAGCATCATGCAGCTGTTTTATTTTTATATTAAGTTTAAAAAAAATGTTTAGTGGGTACAATGTCTTACTACCCAGACACAGGGCTGATAATATCCTGCTGATGTTTTATTTTTATATGAAGATTTAAAATTTTATTTAATGGCTACAATATTCTACAACCCAGCCTCAGGGGCAGCCAGCATCCTGTTGCTGCTTTATTTTTATATTAAGTTTTAAAACATATTAAGTTTTAAAAATGTCTTTAATGGTTACAACAGGGCTGGCAGCATCCTGCAGCTGTTTTATTTTTATGTTAAATTAAAAAAAAAATAATGGGTAGAATATTCTACTACCCAGCCACAGGGCTGCCAGCATCATGCTACTTTTTTATTTTCATATTAAGTTTTACAAATTTGTTTAACAGGTACAATATGCTGCTACCCAGCCACAGAGCTGCCAGCATCCTGCTGCTGTTTTACCTTTATATTAAGCTTTAAAAAATTGTTTAATGGGTAGAATATTTTACTAACCAGTCACAAGGCTGCCAGCATCCTGATGCTGTTTTATTTTAATGTTAAATTTTAACAGGTACAATATTCTACTACCCACCCACACTGCTGCCGGCATCCTGCTGCTGTTTTTTTTTTATTCTGTTTTAAAAATTTGTTTAACCGGTACAATATTCTACTACACATCCACAGGGCTGAAAAAATCCTGCTGCTGTTTTATTTTTATATTAAATTTAAAACATTAATAATTTGTTTAATGGGTACAATATTCTATCTAGCCACAGGCTGCCAGAATCCTGCTGCTGTTTTCTTTTTATATTATGTTTAAAAATTTGTTTCATGGGTACAATATTCTACTACCCAGCCACAGGGCTACCAGCATCTTGCTGTTGTTTTATTTTTATATTAAATTAAAAAAAAATTGTGTAACAGGTACAAAATTTTACTACACAGCCAAAGGGCTAGCAGCATCCCACTGCTGCTTTATTTATATATTAAATTTTAAAAAATTGTTTAATTGTTAGGATATTCTACTACCCAGCAATAGGGCTACCAGCATCTCGCTGCTGTTTTATTTTTATATTAAGATTTACAAATATACTTAACAGGAACAATATGCTACAACCCAGCCACAGAGCTAGCAGCATCCTGCTACTGCTTTAGTTTTATATTAAGTTTTAAAATTTTGTTTAACGGTTACAATATGGTACTATCCAGCCACAGTTCTACCAACATCCTGCTGCCATTTTATTTTTATATTAAGTTTAATAAAAATTGTTTAATGTGTACAATATTCTACTATCCAGCCACAGGGCTGAAAGCATCCTGCTGCTGTTTTATTTTTATATTAAGTTTTAAACATTTCTTTAATTGTTACAACAGGGCTGGTGGCATCCTGCTGCTGTTTTATTTTTATGTTAAATTTATAATAAATTTGAATGGGTAGAATATTCTACTATACAGCCACAGGGCTGCCAGCATCCTGCTGCTGTTTTGTTTTTATATTAAGTTTTACAATTTGTTTAACAGGTACAATATGCTACTACCCAGCCACAGAGCTGCCAGCATCCTGCTGCTGTTTTATTTTTATGTTAAGTTTTAACAGGTAGAATAGTCTACTACCCAGCCAAAGGGGTGCCAACATCCTGCTGCTCTTTTATTTTCATATTAAGTTTAAAACTGTGTTTAATGGGTAAAATGTTCTACTACCCAACCACAGGGTAGGGTTACTTTTATATTAAGTTGTAAAAAATTGTTTAATTGGTACAATATTCTACTACCCAGATGCAGAGCTGACAATATTCTGCTGCTGTTTTATTTATATTAAGTTTTACAAATGTGTTTATTAAATACAATATGCTAGTACCCAGCCACATGACTACCAGTATCCCACTGTTGTTTTATTTTTCAATTAAGTTTTAAAGATTTGTTTAATGGGTCCAATATTCTACTACTCAGCCACAAGGTTGCCATCATCCTGTTGTTGTTTTGTTTTTATATTACATTTTAAAATTTGTTTAATGGATACAGTATTCTACTATCCAGCCACTGGGCTGCCAGCATCCTGCTGCTGTTTTATTTTCATATTAAGTTTTAAAAATTTGTCAATTAGGTACAATATTCTAATATCCATCCACAGGACTGTCAGCATCCTGCTGCTGTTTTTTTTATATTCATTTTTAAAATTTTTGAATGAGTACAATATTCGACTACTCCACCACAGGGCTGCCAGCATCCTGCTGCTGTTTTATTTTTTTATTAAGTTTTAAAGATTTGTTTAATGGGTGCAATATTATGCTATGTAGCCACAGGGCTCCCATTATTCTGCCTCTGTTTTATTTTTATATTACTTTTTCAAAATTTGTTTAATGGGTACAATATTCTGCTACCCAGCCACAGGGCTGCCAGCATGCTAATGCTGTTTTATTTTTATATTACATTTTAACAATTTGTTTAATGGGTACAATATTCTGCTAGCCAGAAAATGGGCTCCCAGTATCCTGCTGCTGTTTTATTTTTATATTAAATTTTAATAATTTTGTTTAATGGGTACAATATTCTACTATCCAGACACAAGCTGGCAGCATCCTGCTGCTGTTTTATTTTATAGTATGTTAAAACATTTTTCTCATGGGTACAATATTCTTCTACCCATCCACATGGCTGCCAGCATCTTGCTGCTGTTTTATTTTTATATTATGTTTTAAAATTTTATTTAATGGGTACAATATTCTACTACACAACCACAGGGCTGCCCGCAACCTGCTTTTTTATTTTTATATTAAGTTTTAAAAAATTGTTTGACAGGTAAAATATTCTACTACCCAGCCACAGGGCTGGCAGCACCCTGCTGCTGTTTTATTTTTATATTAAATTTTAAACATTGTTTAATAGGTAGAATATTCAACTACCCAGCCACAGGGCTGCCAGCATCTTATTGCTTTTTTATTTTCATATTATGTTTTACAAATTTGTTTAAGAGGTACAATATGATATTACCCAGCCACAGAGCTACCAGCATCCTGCTGCTGTTTTACTTTTATATTACATTTTAAAAATTTGTTTAATGGGTACAATATTCTACTACCCAGCTACAGGGCTGCCAGCATCCTGCTGCTGTTTTATTTTAATGTTAAATTTTAATGGGTAGAATATGCTACTACCCAGCCACAGGGCTCCCAACATCCTGCTGCTGTTTTATTTTTATATTAAGTTTTAAAACTGTGTTTAATGGGTGCAATAACCTACTACCCAGCCACATGGCTGCCAGCATCCTGCTGCTGTTTTATTTTTTATATTAAGTTTTAAAATATTGTTTATATGGTATAACATTCTACTACCCAGACACAGGGCTGACAACATTTTGCTCCTGTTTTATTTTTTATTAAGTTTTAAAAAAGTGGTTATTGTGTACAATAGTCTAGTAGCAAGTCACATGACTGCTAGTATCCTGCTGTTGTTTTATTTTTATATTACATTTTTAAAAAATTGTTTAATGGATACAATATTCCTCTACCCATCCAGAGGGCTGCCAGCATCTTGCTGTTGTTTTATTTTTGTATTAAGTTTAAAAAAATCTTTAACGACTACAATATTCGACTACCCACCCACAGGGTTGCCAGCATCCTGCTGCTGTTTTATTTCTATATTAAGTTTTAAAAATTTGTTTAATGGCTGCAACACTCTACTACCCAAATACAGGGCTGATAATATCCTGCTGATGTTTTATTTTATATCAAGTTTTAAAATTTTGTTTAATGGCTACAATATTCTACAACCCAGCCACAGGGCTGCCAGTATCCTTCTGCTGTTTACTTTTATATTAAGTTTTAAAACTTTTTTTAATGGCTGCAACACTCTACTACCCAGACACAGGGATGCCAGCATCCTGCTGCTCTTTTATTTTTATATTAAGTTTTAAAATTTTGTATAACAGGTACAATATAGTACTTTCCAGCCACAGGGCTGCCAACACCCTGCTGCAATGTTTTTGATAATCTTTAATCGCTACAACAAGGCTGCCATCATCCTGCTGCTGTTTTATTTTTTTATTAATTTTAAAAAATGTTCAATAGTTACAACAGGGCAGACAGCATCCTGCTGCTATTTTTTATATTAAATTTTACAACTTGTTTAATGGGTAGAATATTCTACTACCCAGCCACAGGGCTGCCACCATCCTGCTGCTGTTTTATTTTTATATTATGTTTTTAAAAAAATTCTGTATTGGGTACAATATTCTACTTTCCAGCCACAGGGCTGCCAGCAATCTGCTGCTGTTTAATTTTTAAAATATGTTTTAATTGGTAGAATATTCTACTACCCAGCCACAGGGCTGCAAACATCCTGCTGCTGTTTTATTTCTATATAAAGTTGTACAAATATGTTTAAAGGGAAAAATATTCTACTACGCAGGCATAGGGCTGCCAGCATCAGGCTGTTGTTTTATTTTTATATTAAGTTTTAAAATTTTGTTTAATGTGAACAATATTCGACTACCTATCAACATGGTTCCCAGAATACTGACATTTTATTTTTATATTAAGTGTTGAACATTTGTTTAATGGGTACAACATTCTGCTTCCAGCCACAAGGCTCCCTGTATTCTTCTGTGTGTTATTTTTATATTACATTTTTAAAATTTGTTTAATGGGTACAATATTCTGCTACCCAGCCACAGGGCTGCCAGCATCCTGATGCTGTTTTATTTTTATATTACATTTTAAAAATTAGTTTAATGGTTACAATATTCTACTACACAGCCATAGGCCTGACAACATCCTGCTGCTCTTTTATTTTTATATTAAGTTTTTAAAATGTGTTTAATGGCTACAATATTCAACTATCCAGCCACAGGTTGGCAGTATTCTGCTGTTTTTTTATTTCATTATGTTTAAAAATTTGTTTCATGGGTACAATATTCCACTACCCACCCACAGGGCTACCAGCATCCTGCTGCTGTTTTATTTTTATATTATGGTTTAAAAATTGTTTAACGGGTACAATATTCTACTACACAGCAACAGGGCTGACAATATCCTGCTGCTCTTATAATTTTATGTTAAGTTTTAAAAATGTGTTTAATGGGTACAATATTCTATTATCCAGCCACATGCTGCCAGCATCCTCCTGCTGTTTTATATTTATATTATGTTTAAAAATTTGCTTCATGGGTACAATATTCTACTACATACACACAGGGCTGCCAGCATCCTGCTGCTGTTAAATTTTTATATTATGTTTTAAAAATTTGTTTAAAGGGTACAATATTCTACTACAATGCCACAGGGCTGACAACATCCTGCTGCTGTTTTATTTTTATATTGTTTTAAAAATGTGTTTAATGGGTACAATATTCAAATACCCAGCCACAGGGCTGGAGGCATCCTTTTGCTGTTTTATTTTTATATTAAGTTTAACAAAAAACGGGTTTAATGTGTACAATATTCTTCTACCTAGCTACAGGGTTCCCAGCATCCTGACATTTTATTTTTATATTAAGTTTTAAATTTTTGTTTCATGGGTACAATATTTTGCTACCTAGCCACAGGGCTCCATGCATTTTGTTGCTGTTTTAATTTTACATTACTTTTTCAAAATTTGTTTAGTGGGTACAATATTCTGCTACCCCACCACAGGGCTGCCGGCATCCTGATGCTGTTTTATTTTTATATTTAATTTTTAAAATTTGTTTAATAGGTACAACATTCTACTACATACCCACAGGGCCGGCAGCATCCTGCTGCTGTTTTATTTTTATATTAAGCTTTGAAAAATGAGTTTAATGTGTACAATATTCTACTATCCACCCACAGGGCTGGAAAAATCCTGCTGCTGTTTTATTTTTATATGAAATTTAAAACATTGTTTAATGGGTAGAATATTCTACTACCCAGCCACAGGGCTGCCAGCAGCCTATTGCTGTTTTACTTTTATATTAAGTTTTAAAAAATTGTTTAATGGATAGAATATTCTACTACCCAGCCACAGGGGCTGCCAGCTTCCTTCTTTTGTTTTATTTTCATATTAAGTTTTAAAAACATGTCTAATAGGTACAATATTCTACTACCCAGCCACAGGGCTGCCAGCATCCTGCTGCTGTCATTTTTTATATTAAGTTTTAAAATTTTGTTTAATGGGTACAGTATTCTATTACCCAGCTACAAGGCTGCCAGTGTCCTGCTGTTGTTTTATTTTTATATTACGTTTTAAAATTTTGTTTAACGTGTACAGTATTCTACTACCTAGCCACGGGGTTCCCAGCATCCTGACATTTTATTTTTATATTAAGTTTTAAAAATGTGCTTATTGGGTACAATATTCTGTTACCAGCCACATGGCTCCCAGTATCCTGCTGCTATTTTCATTTTATATTCAGTTTTAATAATTTGTTTAATGGGTACAACATTCTTCTATCTAGCCACAGGCTGTCAAAATCCTGCTGCTGTTTTCTTTTTATATTATGTTTAATTTTTTGTTCATGGGTAAAATATTCTACTACCCACCAACAGGGCTGAATCCATCTCGTTGCCGTTTTATTTTTATATTAAGTTTTAAAAATGTGTTTAATGGGTACAATATTTCACTACCCAGCCAAGGGCTGGCAGCATCCCGCTGTTGCTTTATTTATATATTAAATTTTAAAAATTGTTTAATGGGTAGGATATTCTACTACCCAGCAACAGGGCTGCCAGCATCCCACAGCTGATTTACTTTTATATTAAGTTTAAAAAAAATGTTTAATGGGTACAATATTCTATTACCCAACCACAGGACTGCCAGCATTCTGCTGTTGTTTTATTTTTATATTAAGTTTTAAAATTTTGTTTAATGTGAACAATATTCTACTACCTAGCAACAGGTTTCCTAGCATACTGACATTTTATTTTTATATTAAGTTTTAAAATTTTGTTTAATGGGTGCAACATTCTGCTACCCAGCCACAAGGCTCCTTGTATTCGCCTGTGTTTTATTTTTATATTACTTTTTTTTTAATTTGTTTAATGGGAACAATATTATGCTATGCAGCCACAGGGCTGCCAGCATGCTGATGTTGTTTTATGTTTATATTACATTTAAAAAAATTGTTTTATGGTTACAATATTCTACTACACAGTCACAGGCCTGACAACATCCTGCTGCTCTTTTATTTTTATATTTAGTTTCAAAAATGTGTTTAATGGCTACAATATTCTACTATCCATCCACAGGCTGCCAGTATCCTGCTGTTTTTTTTTTTTTTTAATATTATGTTTAAAAACTTGTTTCATGGGTACAATATTCTACTCCCCACCCACAGGTTTGCAAGTGAACTGCTGCTGTTCTATTTTTATATTATGGTTTAAAATTTGTTTAACGGCTACAATATTGTACTACAAAGCCAAAGGGCTGACAACATCCTGCTGCTGTTTTATTTTTATGTTAAGTTTTAAAATTGTGTTTAATGGGTACAATATTCTACTACCCACCCACAGGGCTGGCAGCATCCTGCTGCTGTTTTACTTTTATATTAAGATTTAAAAAATTGTTTAATGGGTAGAATATTCTCCTACCCAGCCACAGGGCTGCCAGCATCCAGCTGCTCTTTTATTTTCATATTAATTTTAAATATTTGTCTAATAGGTACAATATTCTACTATCCAGCCACAGGGCTGCCAGCATTATGCTGCTGTCTTATTTTTATATTAAGTTTCAAAAATTTGTCTAATAGGTACAATATTCTACTACCTAGCCACAGGGGTGGCAGCATCCTGCTGCTGCTTATTTATATTAGGTTTTAAAAATGTGTTCAATGAGTGCAATATTCTACTACCCAGCCACAGGGCTGCCAGCATTATGCTGCTGTCTTATTTTTATATTAAGTTTTAAAATGTTGTTTCATGGGTACAATATTCTGCTACCCAGCCACAGGGCTCCATGTATTTTGTTGCTTTTTTAATTCTATATTACTTTTTCCAAATTTGTTTAATGGGTACAATATTCTGCTACCCCGCCACAGAGCTGCCATCATCCTGATGCTGTTTTATTTTTATATTTCATTTTAAAAATTTGTTTAATGGGTACAACATTCTACTACATAGCCACAGGGCCGACAACATCCTGCTGTTGTTTTATTTTCATATTAAGTTATAAAAATGTGTTTAATGGCTACAATATTCTACAGCCCAGCCATATGGCTGCCAGGATACTGCTGCTGTTTTATTTTTTATATTAAGTTTTAAAAATTTGTTTAATGGGTACAATATTTTACTACCCAACCACAGGGCTGCTAGCATCCTGCTGCTGTTTTATTGCTATATTAAGTTTTAAAAATTTGTTTAATGGGTACAATATTCTACTACCCAGACACAGGGCTGACAACATTCTGCTATTATTTTATTTTATATTAAGTTTTAAAATGTTTATTATTGTGTAGAATATTCTTGTACACAGCCACATGCCTGCCAGTATCTTGCTGTTGTTTTATTTTTATATTACATTTTAAAAATTGTTAATGGATACAATATTCTTCTCCCAACCCAGAGGGCTGCCAGCATCCTGCAGTTGGTTTATTTTTATATTAAGTTTAAAAAATTGTTTAATGGCTACAATATTCTACTACCCACCAGCAGGGTTGCCAGCATCATGCGGCTGTTTTATTTTTATATTAAATTATAAAAATGTTTAATGGGTACAATATCTTACTGCCCAGACACAGGGCTGATAACATCCTGCTGATGTTTTATTTTTATATGAAGATTTAAAATTTTGTTTAATTACTACAATATTCTATAACCCAGCCTCAGGGCAGCCATCATACTTGTGCAGCTTTATTTTTATACTAAGTTTTAAAACATACAAAAAAAGGAATTGTAGCACAGAGCACCAAAATAAAGTAAACTTACTTTATTCAAAACGTTTTCGCCACTGTTTCGAAACAGTGGCGAAAACGTTTTGAATAAAGTACGTTCCTTTTTATTTTAACGCTTACCAGTTTGTTTACTCTTTTCTGTTGTACAAGTTTTAAAACATATTAAGTTTTAAAAATGTCTTTAATGGTTACAACAGGGCTGGCAGCATCCTGCAGCTGTTTTATTTTTATGTTAAATTAAAAAAAAATAATGGGTAGAATATTCTACTACCCAGCCACAGGGCTGCCAGCATCATGCTGCTGTTTTATTTTCATATTAAGTTTTACAAATTTGTTTAACAGGTACAATATGCTACTACCCAGCCACAGAGCTGCCAGCATTCTGCTGCTGTTTTACTTTTATATTATGTTTTAAAAAGCTGTTTAATTGGTACAATATTCTACTAAGCAGCCACAAGACTGCCAGCATCCTGATGCCGTTTTATTTTAATGTTACATTTTAACGGGTACAATATTCTACTACCCACCCACACGGCTGCCAGCATTCTGCTGCTGTTTTTTTTTTTTATTATGTTTTAAAAATGTGTTTAACGCGTACAATATTCTACTACACATCCACAGGGCTGAAAACATCCTGCTGCTGTTTTATTTTTATATTAAATTTAAAACATTAATAATTTGTTTAATGGGTACAATATTCTATCTAGCCACAGGCTGCCAGAATCCTGTTGCTGTTTTCTTTTTATATTATGTTTAAAAATTTGTTTAATGGGTACAATATTCTACTACCCAGCCACAGGGCTACCAGCATCTTGCTGTTGTTTTATTTTTATATTAAATTAAAAAAAAATTTGTGTAACAGGTACAAAATTTTACTACACAGCCAAAGGGCTGGCAGCATCCCACTGCTGCTTTATTAATATATTAAATTTTTAAAAATTGTTTAATTGTTAGGATATTCTACTACCCAGCAATAGGGCTGCCAGCATCTCGCTGCTGTTTTGTATTAAGATTTACAAATATGCTTAACAGGTACAATATGCCACAACCCAGCCACAGAGCTAGCAGCATCCTGCTACTGCTTTAGTTTTATATTAAGTTTTAAAACTATGTTTAATGGGTACAATATGGTACTATCCAGCCACAGGGCTGCCAACATCCTGCTGCCATTTTATTTTTATATTATGTTTTAAAACAATTGTTTAATGTGTACAATATTCTACTACCCAGCCACAGGACTGAAAGCATCCTGCTGCTGTTTCATTTTTATATTAAGTTTTAAAAATGTCTTTAATGGTTACAACAGGGCTGGCAGCATCCTGCAGCTGTTTTATTTTTATGTTGAATTTAAAATAAATTTTAATGTGTAGAATATTCTACTACCCAGCCACAGGGCTGCCAGCATCCTGCTGCTGTTTTGTTTTTATATTAAGTTTTACAATTTGTTTAACATTTACAATATGCTACTACCCAGCCACAGAGCTGCCAGCATCCTGCTGCTGTTTTATTTTTATATTAAGTTTTAACAGGTAGAATAGTCTACTACCCAGCCACAGGGCTGCCAACATCCTGCTGCTCTTTTATTTTCATATTAAGTTTTAAAACTGTGTTTAATGGGTAAAATATTCTACTACCCAACCACAGGGTAGGGTTACTTCTATATTAAGCTGTAAAAATTGTTTAATTGGTACAATATTCTACTATCCAGATGCAGGGCTGATAATATTCTGCTGCTGTTTGATTTATATTAAGTTTTAAAAATTTGTTTATTAAATACAATATGCTAGTACCCAGCCACATGACTACCAGTATCCCACTGTTGTTTTATTTTTCAATTAAGTTTTAAAAATTTGTTTAATGGGTCCAATATTCTACTACTCAGCCACAAGGTTGCAATCATCCTGTTGTTGTTTTATTTTTATATTACATTTTAAAATTTGTTTAATGGATACAGTATTCTACTATCCAGCCACAGGGCTGCAAGCATCCTGCTGCTGTTTTATTTTCATATTAAGTTTTAAAAATTTGTCAATTAGGTACAATATTCTACTATCTATCCATAGGACTGTCAGCATCCTGCTGCTGTTTTTTTATATTAAGCTTTAAATTTTTTGAATGAGTACAATATTCTACTACTCCACCACAGGGCTGACAGCATCCTGTTGCTGTTTTATTTTTATATTAAGTTTTAAAAATGTCTTTTATGTGTACAGTATTCTACTATCTAGCCTCAGGGTTCCCAGCATCCTGATGCTTTATTTTTTTATTAAGTTTTAAAAATTTGTTTAATGGGTACAATATTATGCTACGTAGCCATGGGGCTCCCATT
Source organism: Protopterus annectens (assembly GCF_019279795.1). NCBI lineage: Eukaryota > Metazoa > Chordata > Ceratodontiformes > Protopteridae > Protopterus > Protopterus annectens. Next base: position 406,913,910 of record NC_056728.1, read on the forward strand.
ATTCTGCTGCTGTTTTATTTTTATATTACTTTTTCAAAATTTGTTTAATGGGTACAATATTCTGCTAGCCAGAAAATGGGCTCCCAGTATCCTGCTGCTGTTTTATTTTTATATTAAGTTTTAATAATTTTGTTTAATGGGTACAATATTCTACTATCCAGCCACAGGCTGGCAGCATCCTACTGCTGTTTTATTTTATAGTATGTTAAAACATTTGTCTCATGGGTACAATATTCTTCTACCATTCACATGGCTGCCAGCATCCTGCTGCTGTTTTATTTTTATATTATGTTTTAAAAATTTATTTAATGGGTACAATATTCTACTACACAACCACAGGGCTGCCAGCAACCTGCTTTTTTATTTTTATATTAAGTTTTAAAAAATTGTTTAACAGGTAAAATATTCTACTACCCGGCCACAGGGCTGGCAGCATCCTGCTGCTGTTTTATTTTTATATTAAATTTTAAACATTGTTTAATAGGTAGAATATTCAACTACCCAGCCACTGGGCTGCCAGCATCTTATTGCTTTTTTATTTTCATATTAAGTTTTACAAATTTGTTTAACAGGTACAATATGTTACTACCCAGCCACAGAGCTGGCAGCATCCTGCTGCTGTTTTACTTTTATATTAAGATTTAAAAAATTGTTTAATGGGTAGAATATTCTACTAACCAGTCACAAGGCTGCCAGCATCCTGATGCTGTTTTATTTTAATGTTAAATTTTAATGGGAAGAATATTCTACTACCCAGCCACAGGGCTCCCAACATCCTGCTGCTGATTTATTTTTATATTAAGTTTTAAAACTGTGTTTAATGGGTGCAATAATCTACTACCCAGCCACATGGCTGCCAGCATCCTGCTGCTGTTTTATTTTTTATATTAAGTTTTAAAATATTGTTTAAATGGTACAATATTCTACTACCCAGACACAGGGCTGGTACCATTTTGCTGCTGTTTTATTTTATATTAAGTTTTTAAAAAGTGTTTATTGTGTACAATAGTCGAGTAGCAAGTCACATGACTGCTAGTATCCTGCTGTTGTTTTATTTTTATATTACATTTTTAAAAAAATTGTTTAATGGATACAGTATTCATCTACCCATCCAGAGGGCTGCCAGCATCTTGCTGTTGTTTTATTTTTATATTAAGTTTAAAAAAATCTTTAATGGCTACAATATTCTACTACCCACCCACAGGGTTGCCAGCATCCTGCTGCTGTTTTATTTCTATATTAAGTTTTAAAAAATTGTTTAGTGGGTACAATACCTTACTACCCAAATACAGGGCTGATAATATCCTGCTGATGTTTTATTTTATATCAAGTTTTAAAATTTTGTTGGTCAACACTGTTGCTGTTTATGAGTCCATGATTATTGGATTAAGGCAAGAAGTGAATATGTTGAATGAAAATATTAACACTGATTTACTGTTTTCCCAGTATGGAAACTTGTATTACAAGATTATCAGCAGAGTGGACCAAAAATGTGATAATATATTAAAGAAAAAAGTTAAAAAGATGGAAAGGGACAACAACCAATATAAGCAAGGTAGGGTATATCCAACTGATAAACTGTTTTTTTTTATATGCAGCAGCAGGAGGAACATGGTCCTGGAGGGATAGACAATAGGCTTAGAGCTAGCCTCAATATGGAGGTTGACATGGATGATATCCACCATGGTGGCAATGATCTTGAGTGTTTGGATGACATTCAGGATTTTCCCATGCCTCGACACTCGGAAAGAATAGCCAAACACAGACAAGGGATAAACAAGACTTACAGCAGGGTTGTGAAGCAGAATCAGACTTACAACCAATGGTAGATAGTATAGAACAGATTCAGAGTGCTGAAAATATTAAGTACAGTTTGGATGGTTTCAACATATGCAACTATTCTAATTTTCCTATTACTAAGGATTTATTTTCATTATTTTCGAAGGGATCTAAGTTTGTACCAATCCACGTGCCTGATATAGCTTCAGTCATGATTGACCTGCAGTTGTATCTTAGGAAACTAAATTTGAATCTTATACTGTCAGCCAAAACAAACAAGGTTGAATCCAACAAGGTATTAAAGAAAAGTAGCACGTTTAAACCCCCATTGCATCCACTTATAGTGGCATATGAGAAATTAGTCAGGGAAGATTTATATAAAACCTGGGGTGAAAAAAGGAAAGTTTTTAATAACTTGAACACTCAAGGAAAAAAACATCCTTGACAGTATCAGAAGCAATAGGGGATATAAAAATTATGACCCCGGATAAAGGGGGTGGGGTGGTTATTTATGGTGTAGAAGAATACAACAATGATATGCAGAATATTCTATTCCAGGAGGATAGATATTCTTTTATGCTCTAAAAATTAAATGAAATCAACATTTCTTACCAGAGATTGGATAGTTTCTTATATGAATATCTGATAGATCAGAGGATTTCGAAGGAAGAATACAACTTTTTATCAAACAAATTTCCTAGGATACCAACCATCTTTGGGATACCGGAGGTCCACAAAGATTTTAGGAAACCACCGTTCAGACCCATAGTTGCAGCCGCAGGATCCAAGACACATAACCTAGCGGTTTATGTGGATGTGAAATTAAAACATATTGTCAGCAAATTTCCGCACTTGTTAAAGGATTCTTGGGACTTCTTGGGTCAGCTTAAGCAAGATATTTGGGTACCTGATTGTTGGTTTCTTACAGTTGATGTACAGGATCTTTTTTCTTGTATTCCAAAACTGGAAGGGCTAGATTTTTTTGAGGAAGTTCTTTTCTCCAACTCCGTTTTAAAATCTGATGAGGTATCACTTTTATGTGAGTTAATGAGCCTGATTCTTGAGAATAATTTCATATTTTTTGGTGGTGAATATTTTAAACAACTGCAGGGAGTTGCTATGGGTGCTGCATGTGCCCCTCTGTATGCTAACTTGGTGTTTCTAGGGTGGGAACAAAAATATATTTTTCAACCTGATATGGAATTTTCATCCTGCATTGCATACTATGGTAGATTTTTGGATGACATTTTTATTGTGTGGAAAGGGGATGTAGCAGGAATCCCTAGGTTCTTGGAATATATAAATCAGACTACTAGGTATTTAAAATTTACTTTTCAATACCACCAGCAGGAAATTAACTTCCTTGATGTGCAGATTTTCAAAAAACAAAACAGGTTCCACTCCAAAATCTTCAGAAAAAATACATTTTGCAATGCATATTTGCATTATACCAGTCACCACTCTATCCACCAGAAAAGAAGTATTGTAAAGGGGCAGGCAGTGAGGATAGCCAGAATGGCCACTATAAAAGATGACGTGATACTGGAATTTCAGAATTTAAGGAAAATGTTTTTAGAGAGAGGCTACCCGGGATACTTCATTGATTCAATACTTCAGGAGGTTGGTGACAAATGGGGTACCGTGTACAAACCATTACTGGGTAGCATTAATCATAAACCAGTTGATACTGTTGATTTTGGTAATACCAGGGTTGGCACTAATTTCTAACAGGCATGTGTAGTGCAGTTTAGTCCCCTTTATTCTCAAGTTAAAACAACTTTGTCAAAGAATTGTAATATTTTTAGAACCAACCCTGAAATAATCCGGGTTCTTGGTGATAAACCCATTTTTTCCACCAAAGTAGGTAGTAACATAAAATCCTTGGTGGAGGTTTCCAGAAATTCCAATGAAAAACAAAGAAACTCATATGGTAGTAAGCCTTGTGGTAGATGTCATTACTGTTCCTATATAATGCTTAAACGTGACATCACTATTAATAATCTCAATAAGTGTCACATTTATTTGAAAAATGGGAACTGTTGTTCCAGTAAACTGGTATATCTTGCTAAATGTAGTTCCTGTTCTTCATTCTACGTCAGAAAGACAGAAAGGATGTTGAAGAACAGGATATATGAGCATTTATATGATATCAAATGTGGAAAAAATACTAATGCATTATACAAACACAGTGGTTTGTGTAGAAATTTTAGTGGTTTTAAGTTTGGTATTTTGGATTTTGTCACAGTGGATGTGAGGGGGGTGATTGGCAAAATAGGTTGCATAAGAAGGAATTGATGTGGCAACTTTGACTAGCTGCTGACCAACCCCTGGGCATTAATGAACATCTTTCAATTATGCCTGTTTTGAAAGAGTAGGCAGATTTAGTATAATACATTGGCTGTTCAGTCAGTGAAGTAATTTTTATTATGCAAGAAAGTATTTTTTAAAAAATGTCAACAGTTTATACTTTTGTATTTTTGCATTATAATTTTTATATAAAAAAATATATACAAAAATGTGTTATTTATATATATATATATTGTAATGGTACAATGATGGACTTATTTATTTGTTTCATTATTCATGAGATTTGGCATGTTTGAAATATGATTTGTTAATTTCTAGACCAATGAATTCAAACTGCGGGTTATTTAAGCCTGAAAGTTCACATTTTAATTGTTCTGATGAAGTCATACTGTTTGATGAAAGTGCTTAACTATTTGTGTATTAATAAATTCTATCTGTGGACTCGCAATGTTGTGCTACTGCTTCTTATAAGTTTTAAAATTTTGCTTAATGGCAACAATATTCTACCACCCAGCCACAGGGCTGCCAGTATCCTTCTGCTGTTTACTTTTATATTAAGTTTTAAAACTTTTTTTAATGGCTACAACACTCTACTACCCAGACGCATGGATGCCAGCATCCTGCTGCTCTTTTATTTTTATATTAAGTTTTAAAAATTTGTATAACAGGTACAATATAATACTTTCCAGCCACAGGGCTGCCAACACCCTGTTGCAATTTTTTTGATAATCTTTAATCGCTACAACAAGGCTGGCAGCATCCTGATGCTGTTTTATTTTTATATTAAATTTTTAAAAAAATGTAATGGGTCAAATATTCTACTACTCAGCAACAGGGCTGCCAGCATCCTGCTGCTGTTTTATTTTTTTATTAAGTTTAAAAAAATGTTCAATAGTTACAACAGGGCAGACAGCATCCTGCTGCTATTTTTTTATATTAAATTTTACAGCTTGTTTAATGGGTAGAATATTCTACTACCCAGCCACAGGGCTGCCACCATCCTGCTGCTGTTTTATTTTTATATTACGTTTTTAAAAAATTCTTTATTGGGTACAATATTCTACTTTCCAGCCACAGGGCTGCCAGCAATCTGCTGCTGTTTAATTTTTAAAATCTGTTTTAATTGTAAGAATATTCTACTACCCAGCCACAGGACTGCAAAAATCCTGCTGCTGTTTTATTTCTATATAAAGTTGTACAAATATGTTTAAAGGGAAAATATTCTACTACCCAGGCATAGGGCTGCCAGCATCAGGCTGTTGTTTTATTTTTATATTAAGTTTTAAAATTTTGTTTAATGTGAGCAATATTCTACTACCTATCAACATGGTTCCTAGAATACTGACATTTTATTTTTATATTAAGTGTTGAACATTTGTTTAATGGGTACAACATTCTGCTTCCAGCCACAAGGCTCCCTGTATTCTTCTGTTTTTTCAGGACAGCGGGCTCATGTCTGTCATCATTAATCATTTGCTGGGTTACAGAACAATAAATGTATGTACATGCATAACAGCACTCCTTCCCAGAGGAGGATGGCCTTGTGAGCTCAATGGAAGATAGCAGTACAACTCCCTACCACACAGACAAAGCAACGTATCAAGAAATTAACTGTCCACTGTATCGAACAGTCTAGGGTCCTTGAAACAGATACAATCAAAAAAGGATAATGTAATGTACAAGGTGCCTTGCAAGCCTGTGTTATTCCCATGAGAAAACAATTTAACAGCACGAGCCCAGCCCCCACGTATGTATAGACTATTGCGCACCATAGTGATGGAAATGCCCTGTGACCCCCGCCCCAGTAAGTTGGGCAAATGCTGATTGTAAACACTATATAAAGAAACTGCTTACTGTATAGAGTCAGACAAAACTCCCATACTTGGACTGTACATTATTTAGCCTGCCTGTGTACACTACTAAAACTGTCCAAACCCGAGCCTCCTGTGTTATCGGCTGTCACTTAGAAAAGTCTACTGATAACTACAGTCTGGTTGTAACAACTTATTTCACATCGTGATCCTTGTAATCCAAATTTCCCCTTGGTAAGCTACAGGTCAGAGTGCATGGCTGGTTAGACATTCGGGAGAATATGCATAAATGGTTCTTCTTGACTGAAAAGACCTCCGACTGAATTGTTGTGTGTAAAGAGGCTGTTTACTGTCTGATCTGTGGCTGAAAAGCGGAAAACTGGATCCCAAGAAGAAAACGTGCAGCCTTAAACAGGAGGCCCAGGAAAGGTGTCTGCCTTTTGTGTCTATTGTAGATCAGGGACGAGACTACATTGTGGTTCTGATAACAGTAGTGATATGGGGAAGACCTACCCACATACGTTAAATCTGAACATAGGTCAGGGGAACACACAGCAGAGTAAATAGTGATTGTAGACACTACAGTGGATACAGGGAAGGAGACACACGTGTTATGACAAAAGGGGTTAGCAGTCTTTAGAGGATATGGGAGATTATTGAAGCAACAGATCATGTGACCCCGATTTGACGGGGGCGTGAAGAATATGCAATCGAGAGAGCACATAATGTGAGTTAGGCAGCAAAATGGGGTAATAAATATGACATTGATGGTATATTAGGCAACATACCGTTACTGAAACATTGTAATCACTGAAAACCCGGCATATGTTCCAAGGTAAACACCTGTTCCACCCTGAGAGGGATATGCCCTCTCTGGCCAGCCGTGTCCTGTAAATAAACGGAACACATGTCAAATGTCCTGATAGCGCAGGACAAACATTCCCCAGATATATAACAAAATGGTAACAAAAAAGAGTACACACATACCACAAGGACACCGTCCGACAAGCTCTACACTTTACATATGCACAGTGGTGTCCATTGTAGGCCGCAAAAACTGTGGAAAGAACCAAATAATGTGTTTTTTCCAAGCTACCTGAACTCATTGTCGACAGGTACACATATGCACCGCAAGCGTGTTTAATGTTGCTGATAGCTGTCCATGTAATGCAGCACAGATGCACAGAAATACCCAGGGTACCGGGTCCATAGAACTGCATCCACATCACACCTCCGCACACATGACGGATGTGTAATGGGTACTGTCAATTGTTGCAGTCAAGGGATTCTGGGTATGTAGACTCTGTGCTCGGTGGCCAGGCAATACTCTCCCCCCCCGGGGGAGGGATGTGCGTATCACCTGCCTCAGTCTCCGCTAATAATGCAAACCATACTCCGGAGAATGCTAAATGTAGGTGTGTAATTTTACACCCCCAAACTACTGTCCAGTAGGCAATTGTCATGGATGGAACCCGTATGGCCAGAATGGCACCCACAACTGCAAACCCGGTAAATGACATACCCGGGAAGGCATAACACAGGAAATACACATAGGGACTACAGTTGACATTCCACATACAAAGCAGGCCCCGTGCCAACCCCGGGCGTACACAGCACTCAATCTGCCAGAAAAGACGGAGGAGCCCCCGCTCCCCAAGCGTAACAGATGTGCGACCTGTGGAACACATACTAATGGCACACACAAACCGTCAAGTAGGATATGTAAATTTTATTGAAGACAACATGGTTAAATGAATGCATAGGTAAGCAACATGTTCTGGTGGTGTTATGGGAAATACAGTGACGGATATGTCCCAGGGGGGCCTGCGGTTTAAATTGAGCATTTGCTAACCAGCATCTTTGGATGTATGTAATTTGTCCACAGTAGTAAATCACCTGGTTATGTAGCACCATGTGGAATGGGTAGCCCAACAGACATCCGCGATTCCTGAACACACAGTATCAGTGAAACCCACTGCTCACAAGGACACAGTCCGACAAGCTCTACACTTTACATATGCACAGTGGTGTCCAATGTAGGCCCCAAAAATTTGTCTACAGACAGGAATGCCGCATTCTTTCAACACTTAAGCGACCTCATTGACGTCACAGGGACACATTTGCACCGCAAAGCGTGTTTAATGTTGCTGATAGCTGTCCATGTAATGCAGCACAGATGCACAGAAATACCCAGGGTACCGGGTCCATAGCACTGCATCCACATCACACTTCCGGAGACATGACGGAAGTGTAATGGGTACTGTCAAATCTTGGAGTCAAGGGATTCTGGGTATGTAGACTCTGTGCTGGGTTTGCCAGGCAATCCTTCCTCCCGCCCTGTGGAGGGATGGGGCGTAGCACCTGCCTTACCCCCGCAAATTTGCAAACCATACCCCGGAGAATGCTAAATGTAGGTGTGCAATCTGTACAGCCCTATACTAGTCTCCAGTAGCCAATTCTCATGGATGGACCCCCGATGGCCAGGATGGCACCCACAACTGAAAACCCCGGGGTAAATGACATAGCGGGGGTAAGGCATGACACAGGAAATACATATAGGGACCACAGTTGACATTCCACATACAGAGCCGGACCCCCAACACCGGCGCACAGCACTCAGTCTGCCAGCAACAGACTGAGGAGCACCCGCTACCGTCAGGGAACAGATGCGACCTGTGGAACACATACTAATGGCACACCCCGCCAAGTAGGATATGTGCTATGGCTTTCCCCACCTATGAAGACAACATGGTTAAATGAATGCATAGGTAAGCAACATTTTCCCGGTGGTGTTATATTGGAAATACAGTGGGATATGTCCCATTGGGATGTCTGCGGTTTATATGAAGCAGTTGGTAACCAGCATCTTTGGATGTATGTCAATTGTTCACAGTACTAAATCAGCTGGTTATGTAGCACCATGTGGAATGGGTAGTCAAACAGACATCCGCGATTCCTGAACACACAGTATCAGTGAAATCCAGCTCACAAGGACACAGTCCGACAATCTCTACACTTTACATAAGCACAGTGTTGTCTATAGTAGGACCCAAAAAATTTGTCTAAAGACAGCTCTTCCCCTTATTTAATCACCTAAGGGAACTCATTGTAGTCACAGGTACACATATGCACCGCAATTTTGTTTAATGTTGCTGATATGCCATGTAATGCAGCACAGAGGCAGAGAAGTACCCAGGGTAGCTGGTCCATAGAACTGCATCCAGATCACAGTTCCGCAAAATGACGGATGTGTAATGGGTACTGTAATTTTTGGGTCAAGGGATTCTGGGTATGTAGACTCTGTGCTCGGTGTTGTTTCGCAGGCCATCCTTCTTCCCCCCCCTGTGGGAGGGATTTGCGTAGCACCTGCCTTACTCTCCGCTAATAATGCAAACCATACTCCGGAGAATGCTAAATGTAGGTGTGGAATGTGTACAGCCCTATACTAGTGTCCAGTAGGCAATTGTCATGGATGGACTCCGGTATGGCGAGGATGGCAGAGACAACTGCAAAGCGGGGTAAATGACATAGCCGGGGTAAGGCATGACACATGAAATACACATAGGCACCACAGATGACACTCCACATACAGACCCGGACTGGGCCAACACCGGCGTAACAGCACTCAGTCTGCCAGCAACAGACTGAGGAGCACCCGCCCCCGGGCAGCGGAACAGATGTGCGACCTGGTGAACACATGCTAATCGCACACACAACGTCACGTAGGTTTAAACTATGGCATTCCCACCTAGAAGACAACATGGTTACATGAATGCATAGGTAAGCAACATGTTCTGGTGGTGTTATATTGGAAATATAGTGGGATATGTCCCATTGGGATGTCTGGGGGTTTATATGAAGCAGTTGGTAACCACCATCTTTGGATGTATGTCATTTGTTCACAGTACTAACCGGCGGTTATGTAGCACCATGTGGAATGGGTAGTCAAACAGACATCCGCGATTGGGGAACATACACCAGCAGTGAAAAGCACTGGGCAGGTGGACACAGTCCAGCAACATCTAACTTGACATATGCACATCAGTGTCCATTGTAGGACCCAAAAAATTCTGTTCAGAGAATGCCTGCTAGCTTCCTGCATTACTCATGTGACCTAATTGTCGTCACCACGTCACAGGTACACATAGGCAGCGTGTTCAATGTTGATGATAGCTGTCCATGAACTGCAGCACACATGCACAGAAATACCCAGGGTATCGGGTCCATTCAGCTGCGTCCACATCACACTGCAGCACACATGAAGGATGTGTAATGGGTACTGTCCACTGTTGCAGTCAAGGGAGTCTGGGTATGTAGAATCTGGCCTCGGTGTTTTTTCCCAGGCAATCCTTTGTCCCGCCCGTGGGGGTGCGTAGCACATTCCCCTCTCCGCTACTAATGCACACCATACCCCGGGGGAATGCAAAATGCAGGTGTGAAATGTGGACACCCCCATACCAGTGTATAGTAGGCAATTCACATGGATGGACAAGCGTATGACTAAGTTGGCACACCTAAATGCAAACCCGGTGGAATTACACCCGTAGTAAAGCATTACACAAGTCATACACATAGGGACTACAGTTGACTTTCCCCCCCATACAAAAACACAGACAACCAGCCGATGAAGTCCAAAGAAAAGGGCAGGTACTGTAGGGACCGTCAGTGACCAACCAGAGCACACCAAGAATTAAAGGCAGTCACCATAGTCTATTGAGCACCCGCCTGCTTCATAAGCAGACTTATTCAGACTACATACAATGAAGTCCAACCTACTACATTTACAAGCATTAATTGGTTGGTACATTAGATGTGCTAGGTACTAATTACATGCCTTAAAGGCAGACAAGCGAACAAACCTTACTTGGGTTACACACCCCACACAGTGAGGACATCAGTCATTGCTTCGAAAGGTACAGTCTTCATCGGAAAATGGAAATATATGTACATATATGAAACATGAACCAACATAAAATGTTTTCCAAATGTCTGACTGTGTAAGCTACATGATATGCCCCCGGATTGTGCCAATATATTAACAGAACTGCAGACACCTAGTAATATGAATGAACCATAATATATACACATAAACCGTATGAATATGACTACTGTAAAATAGACCAACGAAATGTAAAGATTCACAATGTGCTAATGTAACATTCATTTAGAAGGTTACAGAAATAAATCAATCCAGACATCCATGTGTAAATACTAACAGAAGGCCAGCGAGGTGCTTGCCCTCACATGTACTGGGATGTCCCACAGCATAGTGAGTGTCTGGGTGATGAATCCCCCAACAACACGTTCGATTAATGACAGTGTGAAGGTGTACGGCAGCTGGCCTTCTGGTTCTGAGGCAATCTACCTTATTTACGTGAAGCATAGTCATCAGATCTGGGTTCGACCTAGCCGTGCATGCCAGGCACGGGTCACCTCTGGGCAAGTGGTATGCAACTGTATACAGCTGGAATCCTTTCAGTCGGTCAGTATAACACATATACCTGAGACCCTGCATCCGTTTGTTGAAGAACTGTTGGTGCCTTTCCAGCTGCTGCAGGTGTTGGGTCAGATACATTCTGAACGGGGCATTGTACCCAATCATAGGTCTATTGAGTGATGAGTACAAGGGGACAATGACCCCCCCTGATCTAGATGTGAATCCCTTCATGATGATGTGGGCAATGTGGAAGGTCTACCCAACTATGTTAGCAACATGTGTGTCTAAAGGTTAACAACAACCGTGTCCCCAGATCACTGGAAACCCCCCTCCGTTTCAGTGGACTGCCACCTATATGGTAGCTCGGGGTAACCTTGTTCATCCCGAAGGGTATGCCTATGCATTTCCTGGCATTTAGCTGTAGGACATGTCTCTGGTACCACTTATCCACATCTGTGAGGCACTCCTGAAGGATATCTGTGTCAGATGTGTGTCTGACCTTGGCATCCGGTTTGCAGTCGTATGCAAACATTGTCACCCATAACCCCCCTGTGTGTGCGTGTACATTGGAAACGTAGATGCTGGAAATAGTGGACCCAGGACTGAGCCCCATGGGACACCACCTGTGACTGGCTGTGAGTATGACATGTCCCCAGCAACTATCGCCATGTGTGTTCTGTGACCTAGCCCGTTTGCAACCCATATGGCGATGTATGGATTTACATTCAAGATGACGGGTTTATCAAGTATACCCGAGGGGGGTATTGTGTCGACGGCCTCTGCCGGGTTGAGGTAGGCTGTATGGTTTTACCCTCAGCAATGGCCTTGGTGACTGATTCTACAAAGTGAAACACTTTAAAGGGCATGATCTGACTATGACCAAGCTAAACTGGGTTGTATCCAAAGTATGCGGGTCCCCTATGTCCTCATCTATGTGTCCCATTATGATCCATCTCCATGGCTTTGCAGATAAGGCTTGTCAAACTAATGGTATGGCAAAACCCAGGGACAGTGGAGGCACCATCTATGTGGAGTGTGACTACAGTCCCCTGTGCTACTACTCGGGGCCTCCTGAGGTGAGGCTAGGATTACACAGCTGCCCAAAGTGTGGGTTAAATTCCCCATAGAGTTCCCGGAGTGCACAGCTGGGACACCATGTGGACCCATGGATGTTGTTTGACTGCCTTGGGGCTGGATGTGGGTAATGCTGGACATACCAACGGCGGGCGTCCCGGGCCCCGATCCCCCAAGGGGACCACACACATAGCCCCTTAGGCATAGGCCAAGTAGGTAGCCGTCGGGGTTTTGTCTCCCGGGGCACCTTTCCAAACTCTATTTGGTGTAGGTAGACCAGGAGGGGGTAGCGGGTGAGTTCGGTGGCAACCTCTGCCCAGGTCACCACTTACCCTAAGGCCACTCTTCCCGTGGGTAATACAGCAGTACCCACACCCAGACGCGGGTCATCGCTGGGGTTTTGGGGCACATCATCTACGTCGGGAAGCAAACCATATATCCCCAGACATAATGGCACAGGATAATGCCTGTTCCCCGGGCCAAAGGCAAACATCGTCCCCCGCGCGGGGCGGACGGCGCGAGATGTCCGTTAACAATGCCGACAATGTGTCGCTTTGTGAAACAAACTCCACAGAGACATGCAATAATAGAAAACGACGGACAACCCGATGTCCTCGTGTCTGAGCTGTTCAACCTGTTACGCCATGTTAAATGTGTGTAGCACAGGGGAACCGGGCCAAAAAAAGCAACGGACATGTCTGTGGCTCAGTGAACGTCGCCGCAATGTTAAACCCTTGTAATATTGCACACAGGCCATACATACGGAGGGTTAGTAATGGCAGTAGGTTAGTTCGATCCCCCCGGGGCAATTAGTATAACGAGATCTACAACGGATACCCCGGGCCAATGGGGGTTAAGACAAATTTGGGGGGGCCATGGTACCATGGACACGGAAAAAAGGGGCCCAGGTGACTCATCTAACATTAAGGGTCAGGGCGGTCCCGAAGTGGGGGGCCAAGACCAAACCCAAAGCACCACAGCAACACCCTGACAATCGAAGGCCTGTATGCATATGGGATATAAGCAGCTGTCATCTGAACAGCCCTGTGGTGACGACATATGCATCCTGGGCCATGAGCGAGGGGGAATTAGGAATGTTCAACATGCAGTACCGCACCTTTCCCAGCAGGAGAATGGATGCCTGGGGGTGCGGGGGGGGTGATATGTAAATGTACATAGGTACCAAGGGTATGCATATTAATGACAACGAACAGTCAAACGTGACTGCAGTCACGTTGGAATTATGACTATAGAACATATAGATGTGCTTGCAAAGCGTCCATGCTGCAATGACTCTTATACATAACAAGCTGTAAGTGCTTTCTGCACACGTCGGTCAACGGGATCAGAGATATGATACCGGAATAGTCACAAGTAACGCAAAAGACGTAACCACACAGACTCTGTAATCATATATAAATGGAATACGGATATGCATGCGGCGGGGTAACCCAAATCCGGACATGCGAGTGTAGGGGCGTGGGGATCCAGTGGAACCAGGGAAGGTTACGGATGTCTCCTCCACACGCTTTACATTCATAATTGTCAAATATATCCTTAAATAGTACCTATTGATTCCATGCTTTGTTATCGAAATGCTACTAATCCACACATCGATATACAATAACCTGATCAACACACTACATTCTAAGGTGCACTCTCACCAATTATCAACTATGTGTCCGGATACTGATTGTATTTACCAATATTGTAGATATATTAACACATTGTTGCCGTTTTTGTTTCCATGAAGTAAGGCATGCAACACTGATATGTATATGTCACGTTATAATCAAGACTTGGAGCACTGTCCACCTAACTATGAGCAGGTTTATTGATTAATTCGCTTTAAACCGACTCTGAAGGAAGTGAATTAGGGACGGCTATGTCATGACACCCTTTATGGGCGGTGCCCCATGTTAGTAGTTGAGAGAGCTCAGTATCCTTTCACGGGGAGTCTATCGATTTGACAGTGTCTGTTTCAGCCGATATATGTTCCATAATGTCGTTTATGAAGATGGGCAGGACGCAAGGTTTGCTGTATTTACGCATACTGGCACGTGGATATAGATAGGCCATGTCATAAAAAGCGATGGGTAGTCAAGCAGACATCCACGACTGGGGAACATACAGGGGCAGTCAATACCACTGGCCAGATGGGGACAGTCAAACACGTTCTACACTTTACAAATGCACATCGGTGTCCATTGTAGGACTCCAAAATTCTGACTTTTTGCCAGTATGCCCAAAAAACCAATCCAGTACATACCGTGACTACGGCCCCGTTTAGACATATGCACCACCAGCGTGTTTAAAGTTGATGACAGCTGCCCATGACATGCAGGACTTATGAACAGAGGTCCCCAGACTGCCTTTAACATGTCGTCCATATCCCATTTCCCCAAAATGAAGGATGTGTCATGCGATCCGGGGGGGGTTGCAGCCCTAGTATCCTGGGTATGCAAAATGGGTCTCGGTGTTGTTTGGCTGATAATCCGTTGCCCCGGGTGGGAGGGCGGGTAGGGGCGTTTTAGTCCCCAGTAAGGATGCAAAGCACCCATAGCGTAATGCTAAAGGCATGTGTGAAATGTGTTCAGCCCTACATCAGTGTCCAGTAGGCATTTCCCAAGGATGGAAAAACGTACGGACAAGATGGCACCCATAATAGCTAGCCTGGTGGAATGAGACAGCCGTAGTAGGGCATGACAGGACATAAAGATGGAAACAGCAGTACATACACCCGTGACATCCATCCTGCCATGCGAATCCCAGCGAACAGCGGGAAGGTGCTATCCAGTATGGGGGGATCACCCGCCCCACTGCGGAACATACCTGCGACCTGTGCAACACATATTAATGGCACACCAACAACGCCAACTAGGAAGGCCATACTATCGCTAAAATATGGAGTTCACAAAATAACCGACATACTGTCATGAATACATAGGTTCTACATGTCCCGGCTGTGTTATACTGACAATTCAGTGGCGGATAGTTCACAATGGTACCTGTGAGGATTATGTAAAGCTGTTGCCAACCTGCAGGACTACAGTAACACCCTATGGGTAAATTGTGGAAGGACAGGGGTTTTAGCACTAGATAATATGGGTAGGCGGACAGACACCGGGGAATGGGGAACATAGGGGGGCAGAAAACCCCACTGGCCGAATGGACACAGCCCAACATGTCCTAAACTTTACATATGCACATCGGTGTCCATTGCAGGACCCAAATATTACTCCTTAAGTGAGTGTGAGCAACATAGTGTGAACCGGAAGAGGTGACAGCCGTGACTACGGCACAGGTAGAAATTGGCACCACAGGTGTCTTCATGGGTGATGACAGCCGTCCATGACCTGCAGGAAATATGAATCGGATTTCCCAGGCTCCTGCATCCATACACCTACTTCCACATCCCTTTTCCCCACACTTGAACGCTGTGCAAGGGTCCCGTCGACGGTTGCAGACATGGGATCGTGGGTATGCATTTTGGGTGTCGGTGTGGATTGGCAGATGATTCATCGCCCCCCCGGGTTGGGGGGCGGGCCATGGCATATGCTTACTCCAATACTAATACCGATCATCCAGGGAAATGGAGAATGCAGCTGTGAAATGTTGACAGCCCGATACTAGTGTCCAGTAGGCAGTTCCCATGGATGGACAAACGTGCCAAGATGGCCCCCATAGCTGCAAACCTGGGGAACCCCACAGCTGTTGCAAGGCATAACCCAGGGAATACAGATGGGTTTACAGTACACCCCCCATTCAAAGAAAGCCGCTGGGCAGATGCGACACAACACCCCATGTGCCAGCACATCTATGGGGATCACACGCTCCCATACAGTGGAACAGATGGGTCACCTGTGTAAAGATACCAATGGCACAATCTCCACGTCTGCTGGGAATGACATAGGATGGTCAAACTAGGGCTTGACACCAAAGAAAGACATCCTTGGGTGAATTAATAGCATTGACGCCAATACACCTTGGCAAACACCCAATGAACAGGGAAGACTTGCTGGCACCCTAGGGCCCCCAAACAATGTCACACATAGGTAGATGGAACAGTCAACATAACTTTTCCACCAGGTCGCATATGGTATCCAAAGGTACTTCATAGACATGTATGCGCTATCCCCCTTTGGCCCGGAGACTTACACTTTGGAAGTATCCAGGCTTTAAATGTCCACCCTTACACTTCCATTTGTCACTTTTTTGCGAGCAATGGGGATGTAGCCACAGCATAGAAAGCAGAGGCTTTACTCAAAAACACACACATGTCAACATCACAGAAAGCATACTATGAACCCCCTTTAAACATGATATTGTACTATGCAACACAAAAAAACCCGGGAAACCTGCAGCAAGAATAGTCCCCGTAGTTTGACACAACACAAGCCCGTAACATTTGAACAGTTCATGAAAACATGCAACGTTTTTTTTTCCCAAAACGTGTAGGAAATATGCTATGAGAATGTCCACAAACAACAATGTGGGCCCTAACATGTTTTAAAATACCACACTGTTGTTTGTGAACACTGAAACATTTTGCTTATTCAGATGTATGGTCGAAAACGGAAACACACACACCCCGGAAGGGACGGAGATGAACCTCCCCTTTTACATGAACTCAGTACAGTATGAATAAATTTACACAACGCGCTACCGAGTTAACTGACGTGAGCGCTGTCAGGCATACATGTAGGCTGCGGGCGTCACCGAAGACAATATTTGGAAATAGCCAAGGCATGTGGGGGCCTCTAAAAGCATAATCAGTCGAGGGCAGCTGGAAACACACACACACACACACCCCGGAAGGGAGGGGGGCAAACCCACGACTATCTACATGAACACACTACTGTATGAAGCATTTACAAAACCGCCCCGAAGTTTGCTAAATAGAGCGCAGTCACAGGCATAGTTGAAGGGTGATGACATCACCGGCAAGAGAATAGTTGGCAATCGCGAAGGCATGTGTTGCGGGCGTCTAAAAGCATAATCAGTCGCAGAGACAGCTGAAAACACACACACCCCGGAAGGGACGGGGACGAACCTACGACTATCTACATGAACACACTACTGTATGAAGCATTTACAGAACCCCTACCAAAGTTTGCTAAACAGACCCTGTCACAGGCATACTTGTAGGCTGCAATCCCCCCAAGAAAAAGTTGTCAATAGCCAAGGCATGTGTTGCGGCACGTGTAAAAGCATAATCAGCCGCACAAACAGCTGGAAACACACACACACACGGAAGGGAGGGGGGCGAACCTCGACTATCTACATGAAGAAACTAGTGTATGAAGCATTTACAGAAGGCGCTAGGGAGTTTGCTAAAGAGAGCGGTGTCACAGGCATACTTGTAGGCTGCTGACATCACCCAAGACAATAGTTGGCAATAGCCAAGGCATGTGTTGCGGACCCGCCTAAAAGCATAATCAGTCGCAGAGGCAGCTGGAAACACACACACCCCCGGAAGGGACGGGGACGAACCTACGACTATCTACATGAACACACTACTGTATGAAGCATTTACAGAACGCCCCTCCAAAGTTTGCTAAACAGAGCGCTATCACAGGCATACTTGTAGGCTGCTGACATCCCCCAAGACAATAGTTGGCAATAGCCAAGGCATGTGTTGGGGCGCCTAAAAGCATAATCAGTCGCAGGGGCAGCTGGAAACACACACACACACGGAAGGGGGGGGGGCGAACCTCACTATCTACATGAACACACTACTGTATGAAGCATTTACAGAACGCGGCCCAGTTTGCTAAACAGGCTGTCACAGGCATACTTGTAGGCTGCTGACATCCCCCGAAGACAATAGTTGGCAATAGCCAAGGCAGCTGTTGCGGAGCGGCTAAAAGTATAATCAGTCGCAGGGGCAGCTGGAAACACACACACCCCCGGAAGGGGGGGCGAACCTCGACTATCTACATGAACACACTACTGTATGAAGCATTTACAAAACGCTACCGAGTTTGCTAAACAGACCCTGTCACAGGCATACTTGTAGGCTGCTGACATCAGAAGACAATAGTTGGCAATAGCCAAGGCATGTGTTGGGGGCCCGCCTAAAAGCTTTCAGTCGCAGGGGCAGCTGGAAACACACACACACCCCGGAAGGGAGGGGGAAAGAACCTCGACTATCTACATGAACACACTACTGTATGAAGCATTTACAGAACGCCCTGCCGAGTTTGCCAAGCAGAGCGCCGTCTCAGGCAGACGTGTAGGCTGCTGACGCCACCGAAGACAATATTTGGCAATAGCCAAGGCATGTGTTGGGGGCCTAAAAGCATAATCAGTCGCAGAGGCGGCTGGAAACACACACACACACACACACACACGGAAGGGGGGGGGCGAACCTACGACTATCTACATGAACACACTACTGTATGAAGCATTTACAAAACGCTCCAGTTTGCTAAACAGAGCGCTGTCACAGGCATACTTGTAGGCTGCGGGCGCCCACCAAGACAATAGTTGGCAATAGCCAAGGCAGGGGGAGCATCTAAAAGCATAATCAGTCGCGGGCGGCTCACACACACACACAGAGACACACACACACGGAAGGGGGGGACGAACCTCGACTACCCACATGAACACACTACTGTATGAAGCATTTACAGAACGCTACCGAGTTTGCTAAACAGGCGCTGTCACAGGCATACTTGTAGGCTGCGGGCGCCAAAAGACAATGGGTTGGCAATAAAGGCATGTGTTCGCAGACATCTGGCTATAATCAGTAGCAGAGGCAGATGAAACACACACACACACAGACACACACACACACACACACACACACACACACACACACACACACCTGCCGGGAAGGGCGGGGGGCGAACCTCTCGCCTATCATGAACACACTGATGCCAGAAGCATTTTACCGACGCGCCTGGGTTTACTGAGCAGGCGCTGTCAGGAGGCGCCACTACATTGAGGTGGTATCATTTACAGGCACAATCACTTTTCGGGTGTTCGGACCGTCGCAGTCAGTCTGGTACCAGCCAGGTCGCGCACCGTTGGTGCTGCAGTAGAATAACCGGTAACTACTGATCAGTACATCGCCGCTTGCGGGCAGACGCGGAGCTTCGGCGCAGGGGCAGACGCTCCATACACATATTCTGGCGGCGGTGGCATAATGTGGACCGTCGTGTGTGTCCAACCTAACTAACCATTACGCCCATGCTGAAGACGTTAGCGTTGGTAGGGGATAGAGGCATGCACCGGGGTATTGCAGGCGGCTGCGGGCTGTGCTGTGCTGTGTGTCATCTACCCTAGCTGCCTACTGGGCATGCTCAGACACTTAAGTCGGCTGGGATCAGACATGCATACACATGGTCGTGGCATGGGTGGCGGAATCACGGACCATCCTGTGTCCGGCCACACAACAGTAACCGGTCATAAGAGCGTTGTTGTTGTTGCTGCGGGGAATATGTAGGTACAATTAACCATGTGTGCGAACTGGCCACACAGTTTTGTTGCATGCTACAGACAGCAGCCCTCACAAACACAGGATACCTTCACAGATGTCCTGGGGACTGGTGAGTGGGCATGCTCTACAACAGCAGCACCGTTTGGTGACACTTGAACCACCATACATAGCCTGGGAACATTACCCTTGGCTGCTTTAGTCGCCTTCAGCAATCCCAGGTGTTCACACACTGGCCTGTTAAACAGCCATGCACCATACATACCAGGGATGTCTGACAGTTCTGCCCATCACGCTTGGGGATATGCACACAGGATGGCACAGCCCTCAATGTGATGCAAGGGCCGTATAGTGGATCACTGGTCATCCACTCACTGTAACCAACACCAGCATGGGGGACCTCAGTGATGACCTCTCACAAGCCACACACATCGCATGACCGGTGTGGTGCCCGCCATCCTCCATGCCAGTATTGGACAACAGAGGCCAGACGGGCATGCAAGATACCTTCCCACGACCACCCACGCGCTGCAACAGGCAAACGCGACATCAGGCGCATCCACCACAGGTAAAGCACATGAAATTGTGGTGGACGCGCGGCCACCGACTACCGCAGCAACCGCATCAACCAGTTGGAGCTACTACATAACGGGCAGACGGCTGGCAGTACCAGGAAACCATCACCCATTCCGGGCGTCACCATGGAAACGCCACCAACATCCAGATCGCTCGTGGGTGGTACTGCCCAGAGGCACATGGAACCGGGGCCTTCCCTAACCTGTGGGACGAGGGCACACAGACCTGCCTGGAAATGGTCAGAATGGTACCTTGATCACTGCAGACATTGTCTGCATACTACAGGACATGTTCCATGCATACATCCCAACAGGAACATATCCATCCCACCGAGTCGCCCTCCCAAACATGTCATATGTACAAATTGATCCATATCTCTATAGGCGTTTGACATGTCAGCAATGAGCTTTGATGGTTCCTGGCTGTGTGCTTTCACCCATCCTCTTTATGAGGGCCCTCATTTGTGTGCGACCACTGTGTCATCTGTTAGCCTTACTACTTGGGCTATATCCCCAATGGATGCCATGTAATCTGCCTTGGTCCCTATGCCGGGGTAGTGCTCCTATGGACTGTCCAACAGCGGCGGCACTATCGGCAACCAAGTGGTATGCAAGCTGTGTAGAGTCCATACAGGCGATCATAGTTACAGGCCGCGGTGCTGTATGCGGAACATACCCACCGGCTACATAGTCAAGGCGGATACACACTCCCGAACCTGCCGAGAATCTGAGTGTTCACCAAAGGCCATTGATAGGGCAGGTTTGCACACAGTACCATGACCTGGTGGGAAGTTCGAAACCCACCACCACTACACACGGGACCCATGCTTGGCTCGCCAGCATACGTAATGAGGACATATGTCACCCGATGCTTCTCACACGGGTTGGAGTGCACACCACACCGGGGTTGTGGCAGTGCTGAAGGTTAACTGTCCGCTTCCTTGGACCCAGTGGGGCCAGGGTCACACCTGTGCACACATATGGCATCCGACCTTCCAATGTGCATGCCGCAATCATAGGGGATTATAGCGAACGGAGTATACAGATGACTACGCAGACGACCTACCCAGCACCCCATGTTACCGGGCATCCACTGGGCGTCATAGACGCGGCTGACTGGTGCAAGAGCCATGGCTGCCACCAAATGCCAGAGAAGAGTGCAGCCTTTGCGAGTGTGTGAAGAACATGTTACGTCCCAATGTCACATGTGGGTGATGCGCCATTAAAGATGGTGGACATGTTCGAGATAATGGCTACCACACGGCGGCCTCTGTCCAGCACACACGGCCAGCGTGTGGGTGTGAGGCATTCCATTGTGGCCTCTGGTCTGGATGGAATGGCAACCACATCAGGGGTGTTCATTGTACCCCTGTACACATCACACACCAGTGCAGCCCGACTGCGTGCAATGGCGCATGTGGCCCCTGCCTGTAGCTAACCTGGCGCCTGCAGCACTTTCGGAAGGGACACTAGCGTTCCACAAGGCCAGGGACCAGCGGTACTGGGGCATGTACGGGTGTTGCGCAGCCAAAGGGACACTGGCTGTGGGATCTGCTTCAGCATAGCTGGGGTTCGGGTGGTGATCTGTGCCCGACATACACGGCCATGTCTGGACCTGGGTGACATGGGCGCAGATAGTCCACCCCTCAGGGCCCCATGCGAACGCGGGCACAGAAGCCGACTGTCAGACACCTCAACCCAAAGATGATGTGGGACGGCGTGCTACGGGGAACAGGGGTAGCGGTCACAGACACCCACTACAACACGCGAGGGAGGTGCCAGGCCATGTGAAGCTGAAAGGCCCTGACTGCCCTTTTGTCCAGGACTGCTACTGACGGTGGATGCTGTGACTACTAGTTATGCGCCAGTCAACCTCTGTGTGTCACTGCTAGACCAGGACTGGGGACTGATGGATATGGCATCCCCCATCCTGAGGGTGTTAGATGCCATTAATAACAGTCATGCTAGGTCCACACATGTCGTAGAGCTGCATATCCTGTCACGCTTCTCATGTGTGCCTATACCTATGTAGGGGTCCATGCCAGATGTGGGTAACTGTGCTATGCTGATTTTGCACAGGCTTGTGCCTGGCTGGGTACACCACCACGACTACACGGGGAACTCAATTACAGTGCTCCCAGTAGGCATCGCACACACACCATCAGTATCATACGGGTTAACCAAAACCGACATGGTGCTACACATGCTCAACCACCATAACACATACTGTGTAATAACATTATCAATGAATGCTGCACCTGTCCTGCATGGTAGGTGTGTCTGCTGTGCATGATGTCCGTGGCACACACATCACATACACACCTGTCACCAGCCATACATTACACACCACAACATAGCGCACAGCACTACTCATTTGCTGAGACACAGGTATCACATACACTCTCACTATCGTGGTCCACCCCTGTGCATGATAATATGTGAGGTTAACGGTGCATTGATGGTGTGGTCACAGTTATCTTGACGGGCAGAGACTTAATCCATTTGCACAGGGTGATATATTGTGCCACAGGCATGGCTGGTACCAATGGATGACATCATGTGTGTGTGTAAGGCCAGTGCATTGAGTGGGCATGACTATGTAGATTGCATGTGGGTGTGGTGGAGCCCTCACAGTTGTGTCTGCTGTGTGTGGGTGTGTGTGCACACAGTTCAGTCATCTGATGATGCCTACATCGGGTATGCTTTGGCAGCCCCTGACTGTACAGTGCAGGTGTTACAGCTCACTGTGTCTGCCGGGCGCGGCGAAGTGACCCGCGCCTTGCCTGGGGTCGCATCGCAGACACGACCGGTGGAGGTACAGACTGTCCACTCTCCGATGTCACATGTCCGCTGGAAACGTGCTTTCCATTCGACGGGTCCCGCCCAGGGCCACGCCCACGTGGCCTGCCTCTGTCCTGGTGTGGATGGTGTGGTAGCAGCTGCAGTGCTACTGCCACCATCACTGTCACCAATGTGTGGGCATGGGAGGTGGCATGCACACGCTGACCTGCAGCAGGTGGTGTTGCTGGCACACGCCCACGCGCTGCCCTATGCCTCACCCCTACCTGGTGTTCCTGCACGGACTCAGCGCGCGCTCAAGCGATGGCCAAAGCCTACGGTCGACATGAGACCAGCCATATCGCCTATCTCCTATCCAGAACATCGGCAAGATGCATTGTGCATTCGCGCACAATGCCTGGATGCTGTCATTTAGGTATGGATTGCGGACCTCTGCAGCCTCTGCCCCTCCTGGTTTCTGCCGTTCGGCGGCGGCACATGCCCGCGCCCGCCATTACAGTCTGGAACATGTCGTCTGGTTATACCAGCTGCTGCACCCTGGACGGCAGGAGGAGGTTCAGCGGTGGTCCCCTCACGGGCAGCACCTGCCACATGCCTGCTTGGCACTGCACCAGTCCGCCCCACTGGCAACATCGTGGTGTGTCCCCACACCTTCTGCGAGCCACCACACATTACCTGCTCGGGGACAACCAGACGCTGACTGACCCAGTCATCTGTGGGCAACGGTGTTGGGGTATGTAATAGCCGGCGCATCTGAACCGCAGTGCAGGGGATGAAAGGGACGTATGTATGATGTTCTCCAGTGGCACAGTACGCTCTGGGCCTGTGACGACCTCAGTGCCTGTGCCTCTCATGCACATGCTCATCACCACTAGTATCTGTGGGGACACTAGCATCAGATTGACCGCGCCAGGAGGGAACGCACCTACAGCAATTCCTGTCAATACAAAAGACATACCCATCGGGTTACACACAGACACACACACACACACACACACACACACACACACACACACACACACACACACACACACACACACACACAGACACACACACACACACACACACACACACAGCATGCATGTGAGTTATGCAGGTGGCATGCAGCATTCACAACACAGACCAGTGAATGGCAGACCAGAGACCGATGTAATTGGCGATAGTGGCAGTAGCGTACACTGCCCCTGGTGGGGACAGTAAAGCAACAGGCAGGTGTCATTTTAGTAGGCATGCAGTACACACATTCATGGTAGTTTGCATGCATCAGCGTGATACACCGTGTGGGCCGCGGCAAGTTGGGAGTACACATGGCTGCCAACAGTATGTAATGTACACCCCAAACATGTCTGCGGTATCATGTGGACGATGGTGAAGATGGTGTCCCAGCGCATGCAGCTCATCATGTTGGCTGTCATGCTGCAGTCTTATGTGTACAGTGTACAGATACAATGTATGTGTAACAGTGATGTCTGTGGCATGATAGGCAATGCTGTGAGAGCTGTGTGCATAGCTAGCTGTACGGTGTGAGGTGCGGGCTCTGTCCCACTCCACAGTTGCAGGACACAGCTAAGTGTGTTCTGTGCGATGCGTGACCTGCGGACGCATTACATTGCCATGTCTGTAAGCTGTTCAGCTGCTCAACCTTGCAGCACATATGCGGGTGGACATTGGAGGCACCTGTAGTAGCTGTGGAGAGGAATGTCATGTCACTGGTGTACTACATCAGATGTCCAGGGTCCACTACATTGATGAACCCACTCATGTGTGTGTAATAGGGTGCAATGGTGAGTACCCACTGTGGATGTGCTGTGTGGCAACATGCCTGTAGGTATCAACCATGGCCTTTGTCTGTCTGACTCATTGACAATTGTGTGTGGTATACATTGTGCTGCACGGCCCTGTGGTGGCCCATAAGTGTGACATAAGCACCGCATACTTTCAGTGCACGGTCACATTCTCTCACGGATATGCTGGACAGTGTGTATGTCTGCTATGTTGTGCATAGGTCATATCATGGTGTGACACAACAATGCTGCAGCCAGACATCCACGTGCAGTATGGGACATGGTACTGCGCCATGTCACAACGGCAGTGCACTCGATGTAGGGGGCATGGGTCACATTGGTAACACCTGTGCTCTGGCCAGATCACAGCTCACTCTGTGGTACTGTGTCCATACTGCACTGGCATACCAATGCATACTACACATGCAGCCATTGTGTAACACCTACACCATTGTATGCATTAGCTGAATGCACGTAACACACCAATTGGTTGTGTGGTGGGAAGCTCCCAGTACCACTCTGACGGTAACGGGTGACCATCTACTGTACATGGGTGGTGTGTATGTCGGTGGTGCATGAGCTGTGTATACCGTGATTCGGGGCACACACAGGTGAGCAATGTCATGCCTAGGACACATGGGAATATCAATACAGCAGAACATGCGTTTTGACTGGCAACAGACTTACCTGCAACAGACCCCTCATTGGCCTTGCGACACGCCCAGACGCATTACCTGTAAAGGCATTACACAAAGGTATACACATTAGCTTTTCATTACTATCTCCACGGTCCAGCACTGTGCATGACAGCATCATGCATGTGGTGGGTTGCATGTGCTATGCACATGTCTGCTAACACAACATAGCATACAATGGTTTGCGCTCTTGTGTAATACGCCACATACCTGGGCATGTATTGCTATATCATGTGTTGTACCATGACACCCACACCCACGTCGCCTATCATACAAACATGCAACACTGACTTACCATGTGGCCCAGCTCAGGCTCATAGCTTTCGGGAGACACCCACCTCCACGATGGATGCAAGAAGGTTCTTATGCGTGTTGTTCCGCAGGTGTCAACCCAGACGCCTGGCCAGGAGCTCCTCCGTGAGCTGTGAGTGGGGCTGTGTTGGTGGCCCACCACCCGTCCCATCGTTGTTGCCTGGCGATTGCAGCGGCAGCTGTCTTGCATGCGCCGGATCAGGTCTTCGGCCGCAGTGCCTGCGGATTTGTTGGTAGCTGCGGTTGGTTCCGCCCGCTGTTCACCCTCCTGCACAACTCTCCCACATCTCCTGCCGTTCTTGTGCCTGCTGTGGCACATGGCAAAACAGGCCGTTGTAGTTACTCTGGAGGTATCGTATGATGACCTCCTCCTCCTGTCGGCTACATGGTGGAACCCGGGGACGTGGCATTATCGGGAAGACATAATGATGGTGGCAGGTCACATTCACACTGCTGTGCTGGCATACTGTTGGAAATGCATTGCTATGACATGTACGACATCTGCACAGTGATCTGTGAAGGGCATCGTGGCGGTGACACAGCGATGTTGTGGCTTCACACCATTGAGCACTGGGTGTCACATCATATCTAAAGCCACCCCATCACACCGTGCACGCATGTAGATGTTAGCCTGCCATGGACATGTGTACCTGGCTGCACCTATGTCCATATCAGCTGGCATATGTCCCCATGTGACGTCTAAAGTACTGTTCACCTGTACACTGTGTATATGTCAGTACACATCACGCCTGTGTCCATTGTGAACGCCAGCAGCAGCGGCACTGTACATACACATGGACACCTGCACATGCATGTGTTGTGCCAGCGTACTTCCACACAGCACTGTACCGTGCTGGACAACTTGCCCCAGCTCACCTGTGTTACGTATGTGATAGACATGGAGCAATGTGTAACCATGACACATTGGCAGGAAAGGCCATGCATAGCATGTACACGCACATTGTGCAGAGCATCACACAGCACTTGTAACATGACAGGGTGCATCGCCACCACATTACTACTGTGTATGGTTGATAGTGAGAGTGCCTTTTGTCCATTGCACCATGTGGGACTGTGATAGCTCATGCAGCCTTGCTGGTCATCTCTGCATGATATGGCAGGGTATGCCACATACATGGCAATGGGTGTGACCCACTCAGGGGCTGACGGTATTGGCAGGGTGACTGTCCATTGCTTTTGTCATAGCTGTGTGAAAATGGACATTCCACATGTTTATCACCATGGTGTGGACACTGTCCTCCAGCGAGGTATGCTGTACGCTGCTTGTTGAGGGTGTGTGGTGCATGCAGGTATCACACATCCATGCATACACTGTAGCCCTGGCAGGTGCTATGTGCTGGGATGTTGATCGACACAGTGCTGTATGTGTACACACCGCTATCCCATGCACATGGATATCTGCCTGAACTGATGTGGGTAACACATATGTGTACATACATTGCCCGCTGCCACCCACATGTCTGCTGCTGCACTACACACAGCCATCCCTCCCTGTGTGAATGTGGTGTTGGCCTCAGCAGAGGTATCCATGTATGGGGACATGGATGTTCACATAGCAGGCCCACTGATGGTATCGTCGATCTGACCATACACATATGATGCACTCCTCACACATACGACCCATTCATATTGTTGTTCACAATGGTGACACGGCTATATTGCTATGCCGGAGCCATTCACAGACATACATACACAGAGGCATGCACGCCCATCTGTGTCATTGGCGGACTATTGGTGTGGTTTGGCACCTAACGTGCCTCACTGCAGGTGGCGCAGACCTACTGTGCACATGTGTACCTGCTAGGCCTGTTCTACGGTGGCTCTCTGTGATGTGCTGTGCACATCTCATACCTGCACATTTGCTTGTTGTCCATCGGGTCACAGGCCAGTGGTGGGACATACAGGGATGTTGCGGAACATATGTACATGCGACTGTACAACTGTGACGCTAGCCTCTCAGATGCTCATGTGTCGTGGACGTGAACACCGTACACACACATGTGGTTGTGGGCCGCCGTCCATACCCATCTCCACCTGTGGGTTGCTATCATCCCACACTCCTTGTACTGTATGTTCAGGCTATGCAGCTATGTGGGGCTTGTGTGCATACAATACGATACTATGTGCCTTTGCACCCATCACAGACATTGTCACACAGGTACACCGGCAGCCATACACATCGCAGATTGTTGTCAGCATGTCACATGTGGTACACACCTAACACATCTCCTGCGGGACATGGTACTCTGTATGGGCATGTCCAGTAGTGACATACCACAGCTACCCCTACATGACGGCTATGCAGGACATGTCTGTGTACATCTACTGTGACATATACACAAGCAATGCCCCCCTACCTACATCACATGGTACTACCTGTGGAGTATGTGTGTCTGCATCCATGCTATGGCCATAGATGACAATTGTACATCTATATGTGCAACATACCTCAGTGGGGGTTGTCATGAGCACATGTTCCATGTGTCAATGCATTGTTTGTGTCTGTTGGGCAGTCGTTGTTGTGCATGGTTTACATGGCTGACATAGTGTACTGTGTCTGATTCCAGGTACTTCATTGGCTACCAGCATTGTACATTTCTACAGCACATTCCAGCCATCATGTAGCCAGCTTAGATGACAGTGGGAGGTGTTCCGCCATGTGCACATATGTCACACGGTACAAGGGTGACTGACACACATTGTCGGGACTGGGTTCTGACTGCTGTGGATGTGTGTACTGGTGTTGACAACCATGACTGCACCAGATGGTGTCTTCTGGATGTGTGACATTCACAACAAACACCCACATTCACATAGCAGCACATCGTCCACGACAATTGACATTCCTGCCTGAACACTGTGTACGGTATGTTTGTATGACCACTGCATATATCACTGGTGGCCACCAGCATGGCTGCCTACAACAGCAGTGTGTATCCTGTGCAAACATGGGTTACACCAGTCACACCACACCTGTGCCAGCTGGCCCTGTAGTGGGTGACAGTGCAGTTCCATTCATCATGTAACAGTATACATCGTGGCACCAGTATGTTGCAGACATGTGAACGGCTGTGCTACTCAACATATGCACACATGACACATCACCTGGTACACCGTGTCTGCCTTGCCACCTGCTATTGTGACCACCCTGTGATGACATTGTACGACCCACATGGACGTGGACATGTGATGGCTCAATGGTGAATTAACCGGCCAGGTGTGTGTCTAGCCAGGTGTCCAGTAGCCACTGGTCTGCATGCAGGGATAGTCTACATTGGCCTACTCTGTCACTGGGACTGTTGACTATGGTCATACTGTTGTTATGCAGGCATGTGCTGTTTGTCCAGTCTGATAGTCGTGTTGAACCACACTACCGTGGCACACATGACGTGTGGACATCTGGCTTGGCTGTGCAGCCCACATGTACATCTTCTCATGCTATGCTGCCTGTGCAGCGGTGTCACATGTCTGCCTCTGGCAGGGCTGTCACAGGTAGGCACAGCATGCAGTGATGTGTGACAATGCTTACACCCTCCACTGTGCTGTACAGTAGCACTGCACACACAGTACAGCACACATGTCATTTATCTACGGTGCCTGGGACCTGCCTCCATGCCCCACACGGCACACCTGCCAGTCCAGATTGTACACAGATCATACCTCCCAGTCACATACCTGGACTGCAACACACACAGGTGGGTGGTTCCCACACCACACCGTGATTTACACACATACTGTATTTTCCCATGACACATTGCATCATAGGTAGTCCATGTTCAGATACCCATGTTTGTGGCCACTACACACATTGTGACACGCGACAGTGCAGACACTGTACACCACAGGTTACATGCCAGTCGGGTTGGCATGCTGTACATTGCACCTGGGACAGTTGCTACTGCTATGTATTGCCAGCAACACGACCTTCCCTAGTATGGACTCCCACGCACTCCACACATGCTTGGCCATGCAGTACGATAGCTGGGTGACACATTACACGACACATACCATACCTGCACTACCCTCAGCATGCACCAAACCTCCATGTGTCTGTATGCTAGGCCTACACACCTCCCCCCTCTGTTTGCTGAACATCCATGCTTACCATCCCTGCTAGCCACACCCTAAGCACACAACCATAGCAGCATGCATGGTACATACACACTACAGCCGGTATTACTGACATCCACTGACAGAGGTAGTTGAGGGCATGGCACCCCGTCCGATGGACAGTCTATGTGCCTATGCCAACAGTGATCACAGTGCACTTCTGCTACATTTACACACTGGTAGGGACCATGCTATTCCACACTGGGACATGGTGGTGCTGGCATTTTCACAGACGCCACAGTGGTATTCCTGTTCCATGCACACGCGTGCTGTATGGGCACATGTGCAGGCTGTTGCACGGTAGTTTTGTTCACCTGTGTGTTGTGTGTCACTTGACAGTCATGGTGTGTCCTGCTGGTGCATGACATACTCCACAGCTAGCTACCTACACATGACTGCCAGACATTGCAGTGTGGGCCCTCACGCAGTGTGGTGGTATGTCTCTGCTGTTTGACTACATCCACATTCAATGCAGCATACCACGGTCATGCAGGCATTGACGGCACAGATGTTGCTGGCATCCTGCCTGCCAATGGGGTACCTACCAACAATACACACTCTCACTCACTACAGGGTTCCAACTTGGCTGGACATTGTATTAACCCTGTGGACACATACATAGTACTGTCATGCACATGTTATGTCTGGGAACACAGTCCCAATGTCACCTCCAACCGCCATAGTTGTTGTATCCCGCCAACCTGGCTGTTACATGTCTCTGCAGCAGCACACGTCAGTGACTGCTAGCCCATTCATGTCGTTGTGCACCCTGACCACCACACTACCACATCTATCACACTACACATGGATGGTACTGCATTGCACGTATGGGGCTGCATCTCTACACCCATGACTGGGCCATTCAGTATGGCACTGGGCCACATCTTGACATACATGCTTCACACACTCAATGACTACCTGCATGCCTTTCCTGGCACCCTTGTTGGGCTTCTGTGCGCCACAGCACACCACATCCCATGCTGGCCACCTGTCATATTATTGCATGGGTGGTTGGGGTGGTACAGAGGGTATCACATCAGACATGATCCGCTCTTTGCCCTTCAGCACCATTCCACTTTATGCTATTGACAGTGTACACATCCAGCATCACATCGCACTCCTATGTATCGGCATGTTACGCCATGTGCCTTCTGTACAGTTCACACAGTGGTGCAGGCATATCATGCTGACTACAACATTTCAGGGACGTGTGGCATTGCACGATTGCTCAGACATGTGGCGCCTCATGCTCAGTATTTGCATACGTACACTACCTGCTGTCACACAGTACTGTACATGCCTACATGTACCACTTCTACATACCTGGCAGCATTCTAGCTCATCCTGCTCATGTTGCTGACACCCATACAGGTGTCAGTGTGGCAGATATATCATGTAGATATCATTGCATCAGTTACATCACCATAGTGCATACACATCACCTTTGCATACTGACAGTCATGCGGTGTGTATCACATGGATACTGTCCCTATACAGGCATATCACGTTGTACATGGTTGATGTACACACACATGGCCCACATGGTGCTGTGGTTGCCATATTACACCATAGCTGGGTACACATGTGCAGGACTACACATTTCTGGACCGTATGTCTAGCTGATACCTTTGGTGCCCTTGTACCTGTGCCATACACACATGTACACGCAGGCCGTGTTACAATGACACATGTGTGGTGTACCTTACACAATGGATACAACGTTACATGTCTCAGTATAGTCATGCTGTGCTCTCTACCCAGCTCAGACAGTTGACATATGCAAATGACAGTCATGTAACACATCTGTGCTCACCTGCATGCCACTAACACAGGGGTGTAATGTACTCTGCCATGGGCCATGTTCTCCACAGTACTGATGCATGTAGTACTCCTACATGGCGTTTGCTGTGGGCAGGGGGGTAGTAGCAGTCCTGCATGTGTGCACACATGCCACATTGCTCAGCCCAGGCGTCTGTGTGACATCCACAGACTGGACACACACCATGCTGTGGGACATAGGTCCTGTGCACATCCCACAGGGGCACACTGTGTCACTAGTCGGGTGATAGCTGCCTTGCTGGTGGGTGACACACCCATGGTACCACCACAGGGGACTTATTGTATAGACATGACAGTTGACATCCAGTTCTGCCGTTCAGTGGACACTACCATGGGGGGGGGTGTCAGTACTGTGTACATTGCACATGTGTTTACACACGGCCCTGCTGGACATCATTGTGGCACACATTGCACCTGCTATGGAACGTTTGGACATGGTCACTTGCTGTTACCTCCATTTCGGGTACCTATTCTGCTACTACATTGTCCCATATGTGCAGGCCATACATATCTTGTGTATGTATATAACATTAGCCCATCGCTCCATCATGCATGCTATGCCTGTGATACTGTCTATGATTTGTGAACATATCCATCATGCCAGCTTTGCATTACACATAATTGACATAGTCGCCCGTACTACGGGATAGGTGCACGCGTCGCGCACATTCCGTATGACATCGACGGTATATGCCCATGCACATGTGTGCTGTGACACTATACATAAATGTCCTATCCCCTGCTGTGGCACTTCAGTGTTGGATATCCACTGCCAACATCGGCGTGGGTGGTGGCATTGTTCTGTGTTTGCAACCCCTATGGCAGACCTGGGTAGGGTTACCACCTGTGCCTCTTTGCAAGGGACAGTCCCTCCTTGGGCAGTTGTGTCCTGACAAATGTATCACAAATGGCAAATGTCCTGAGATTGTGGGACATCACTATATCCCATTCTTATGTAAGAGTTGCATAACATACTTATTTATGTATGTACATTCCTAACTGTTACAAGACACACAATAAGCAACTGAACTGCTACAAGACTACACATTTCATTATGCAAAAGAGTAGAGTTCTAACCTTTGTACTGACCATGGGTATGTGTCCACCTGTAACATCTGAAGTGTGTCCCGACGATTTCCCACTTTGGCCTTTTGAAAGGGTGGCAAGCCGGCCCTGGGGTTATCGCGGGTGTTTACATGTTGTCCCACTGCTGTGCACACGTTGTCCACAGTTGTTGGTATGCTGCGCGCTTTAGCATTACATATCCAACCGTCCGCTCTCTGCCAGATGGGCACGTATCTTTACCTACACACAACGCACACATACAGTACAGATCCGTCATACGTATCGCGGCGTTACAGAGCAGTACATCTCGTGGGTTCGGCATACCTTTCCGCCTTTTGTTTTGATTTCGTCTCTATTCCCTTTTTCTCTTTGTCTACTTTGTCTGCGCTCGGTATGAACATACGGTTTGAATATCCAGGGGTCTTCCTTATATTCGTCGCCTGATGCATGTGGGTTAATCAGGCCAATAGCTGTTCCTCGGTGTGTACTTATGCGCATATCAGCGGTGATCCCCTTCCTTTCGCTACGCGTCGGCACTAGGCCATGGTTCTTTCCTCGTGTGGTCGTTGGTTATTTGCAATACCTTCGTGAGGATGGTATGTATTGTATCATGTTTGTGTGACTGCATCCGCTATGTGTGTTGTCGGGTACATTTCGCTGTGGTGTTAGCCGTGGATTGTGTGTGTTGGGTATGGTATTGTGTTCGACATGTGGGTCCCCGTGTCCTGGCGGCGACTGTCGATGGCGTTGTGCATTCAAATGTGTTACATGGCTGTTATTTTCCTGTACATAGCGAATGCATGGATGCATGAGCCGCTGCTAGTGTTTCCCAGGAGCTTGTTGTGGGTATGCCGCTGTCATTCACTGCCTGTATGTGTTTGCTACTGTTTTAGCTGTTATCCCTTTGATATGTGCAATGGGGTATATCTGCGGATGTGGGTGACGGGGACAGTGTGTGAGTCTTGCATTTATACATACCAGATATGCTTGTGTGTGTGCTCCATCCGTGCTTGGGGAGCTGCGGGTTACCTGTGTGTTGTTCCGGGAATGTTTGTTTTGTTGATGTCGTCTGCTGTCGGTATCGCCTGCATGTGCTTCCTGCACGTATTCCTCCTTCACATCGGTTATATATCTGCGGATGTTCGTCCGTGCCTACCATCCATTGGCATTTTGTCGCTGATAGTTATGGTGATTGTGGTCCTATACTTGGGGCGGACTGTATGCTACCGGTAGCCTCCTATTCGCGGTGTCGCTTGCTTACGCCACGGTCGTGGAACACACCGCGGTATTTACCGGACCGTGACTGTTCACGATCGGTGCCGGATGGCACATTCGTATTTTCGCCGTACATGCCTGATGCTGTGTAACGCTGCCGACGGACCGTGTGGAGGTACGTTATGGCCGCCATACCTACGGTCATGGTTTGTACATGCGTTCTTTGCATCTCCTGTTTGCTATGGCCCTGTGGTACACTTTGGGACATTTGCGCTTTGCATCATTTTACGCCGCCACGCATAGCCACTGAGGAGATGTCGGTACTACTTTGTGGGTACTGCTGTACATACGCCTATGGTTCCTGTACTGTATGCCTACGCCTGTTATTACACTCCGGCTGTGACATGTCACCTTCATACACAGTTTACACTGGCACACACATTACACACACACAGCGGAACACACGACAACCTCACCTCACACATACACATATTGCCGCCATGGCTGTCAACCTTCTATTTCCGGAGTGGGGAACACACACAGTAGTAATGTGAAACACATGGGCATAATGTGGAACACATAGTAATGGTATAGTGACAACTTCAGCTAAGTAGGTCATAGGTTGATTATGATATGCTGATTTACTTACAGTGAAGAACCTTTACTAACTTACTATGAGTACATTCTATTTACCAGGATGTCATTTATATACATTCCTAACAATGGTTGTTTGAGAGACATTTTCAATGTGGAACTTGGAGGAACTGCGAGGAACATGCACTGTTTTACACACCAGATGAGGTACGTTCCTCATAATGTCGTACACTTCACTGGTATGCTTTCCGCTTTCACACCGACGGTTGGACACAATACCTACGTTGGCCGCATCGCCGGTGGCGGCGTGTATCTCCGCACTCATGTCCTATGGATATGACACGCACATATGTAGGGTTGCCACCTTTCAAATGGCCAAGGTGGGACCTTTTAGTAGGTAATGCTAGGTTTTGCATGCCAACACATACCCACGGCCAGTACAGAGGACAGCGATTCACTTTTTTGACGGAATACAAAGCTGTAGCATTACAGTTGCTTATTCTGTTTATTATCATATTTAGATGTTTCTTCTACAAAATAACTGTTTTCTGCAACTAATAAAGTAATTATGGGAAATGGTTTTGTCCTACAATCTCAGGACATTTGCCATTTTGTCATTGTTTTTGCAGGACACAACTGCCCAAAGGTGGACTGCCCTCACAACGTGGGGACAGGTGGTGACCCTACACATATCCCGCTACTGTACCGTGGACCGGTGACCATCCCGACACGCTGGATATGTATTGCTGCAGGTTAACATTTCCATGGCTGGCGTTCTGCCCTGCCCACCCTCCAGGATGATCGGGTTGTCGGTCACTATGTTTAATATGTGGTGATTTCGCGTCTTACTTATCTGTGACCTTGCATCCCTGGGTTCCATATTACCCTGTTGTCCTTTCTATCTGTGTATGCGTACATATATTTCTACATGTGTACTGATATGTATTTCCGTATCTGTGTATGCAAATGCGCAGATGTGTGGTCGACTTGCGATAGTGGCAGCATATGGCTACGCCGTGTGCTGTTGAACCGGCGTGAGTTGAGGTGTTGGCGCTCCATGCTCTGCTGACTATTGGGTGTGCAGTGTTTGGCCGGTGCCTTTGTTGGAGTCACACATACGTCCGCACATACGGTACACATTACGGGCGGACATGTTTGTGTGGCGTCCATTTTACTGTGTGTGCAGGTCAGGAGGTGTCAGTCCATGGGGCCTACACTGTCAAAGTATGTGCTATGCGTTCCCTCTTTGCCAGGGCGTAGGCATATTGGGTACGCCTCTGTCTACCTACTGGGGCTGGCTCAGTGTGTCCGTGGCGCCGCCGCGCCCTGTGCCTGTGCTTGCCCTGGCAGTTGTGGCGGGCTTGGTGGCCCTCCGGCATTATGTCCCTGCAGAATCATATTGTGTAGCATACAACATACTATGAATATGTGGGCACTTGTGCCTGGAGAGTACTGCAAGGCTCCACCGGATGTATCCAAGCACCGAACCGTGATTTCAAGATCCCAACACACGCCTATGATTATTCTCGTTTGTGCGGTGCCTCATTATGGCGTTCTTGCATGTGTGTGCGTCCATTTCTGCTGGGTGTCATGAACCACGGCTCCAGTGCGTAGCCAGCATCCCCACAAGGTGACCTTGTGTGATGCCCCCACCCGCGAATACCTGATACACCTGTGAGCCGTCCCATATATGGCAGCCGCGGTAGCTTCCAGGGCTGCCAGCACACACATCCATGATAATGCCCCGCGCATTGCACATGACCTGGCAATTGATGGAGGGGTATCCCTTGCGGTTTATGTAGCGTCTACCCTGCTCCCAGGTGGTGACTTCATTTCTTTGTGCGTCCAGTGTATCGCACCCAGGACCTCCGGGTATTGTGCCACACGGTGGAAGCGGCGCATATTGCTAGCCAACTCCTCCTGAGATGTGGGGAACTTTATGTGCTCATGGGCATGTGGAATATGGCATCCAGGAACTGGTGTAGTACCCTGGATGCTGATGCCTGTGAGATGCCCATTATGTCCCGGTGGGCCTTTGAAAGGTACCTGTAGCCAGTATTCGGAAGCACACACATACGTTAGTGTCCACTGGGATGGGCCCCCCTGTGTTGTCTCTTGTTCTCAGGCGGCCGGCACAGCTCCACTATTTGCTGTAACGTGTCCCTGTCCACCCTGTAGCGCTCTACTATCTCCAGGTCTCGCAGCCCCTGGTAGGTCACCCTTGGTCTGAACACTCTCCTTCTCCTGTGAGGCCTCCGGTAGTTGTCGGCACCACCCTCGGCAACTCCGCCTGTCTCTGCCACATACCTATGCATCACGGCCACGCTGGCACCCAGCATATACATGTTAAAAGTTCCCCGCCTGTTTACACCCCACGGTGCGGCGTTTGGGAAATCGCTGTGTTGTGCATTCACATTTATTACTGTTGTGCTGTATACCCGGTGATGTCATTGGGTGTGTCTGTGCGGCCCTATCCATGGATTATTTCCGTGGTTTTACGCTTGCAGCTGCAACGGTACTGCCTGTAGTGTAACATTACAGTTGCCTGCATTGCCTTCGCCTGGCATCTTACATTACTGCATCCTGCACCATGGCATATGATGCATTTTATCTGCGTCGCGGTTATGCTTCCCCTGTACATAGCTGTGCTATTTCGGTTCTTTGCTCTTTGCCTTTCTACTACATCCCCTATTATCTATGCTCTCATATGCCTCCACTTTCCCGTTCTGCAGGAGTCTGCATGCAGACTTATCAGCTGCCGGCGTTTGCCCTTCCTGCATTGATTGGTGTTAATTGCTCGTTACGGATACATTTACACTGCTTCCGCATTTCCTCGTATTCTCCGCATTACCTTCCTATATCCCTGGTTGTTGCCGGTGAGGCCGTCACATGACTGGTTTCGGGAACGTAGTCGCCCTCGTGCACATGCATTTGTACGCGCATTCTGTACTGTCAGCGCATCTATTTCCTAACACGCCAGTCATGATGCTGTAATGTGCATTGTACAGCCCAGATTTGCTGTCCTCCAATATCCTTCCTCCTACAGTGGCACACCCCTGTGTGGTTGACATGTATCTCGTAGGCCACTCCTCGGTGTAGTACCGCTACCGCTTGCTCCATCCTTACGCTGGCGCCGTTTTTGCGATTCACTATTATCTGCCTCATTTGCATGGAATTGACTACTAATACCTGGTTACGGCGCCGGACACCGCCTCCACTCCTTGACAACCATTGCGCTGGGGTTGCAGCTTTACATACATACTATGGTGTGTGGTGGCTGTGCAGCTGATTTGTGTTCTAATGCTCTTTTCGGACATTATCATATTATTTCATTGCTTTACAACTTCTGTGCACACATCCCGGGGGTCTGCTGTTCTTTCTACATACGTGCCATTTATGTCATTTTTTACATTTTGTGCATATTTTCTTTGGACATTCTCGGTGCCTTTCCACATTGGCATATTGCACCTATATGATACCTGACTTTGACAGCCTTCCGTTACTCCTCCGGTATGTTTGGGTAAATGTAAACCGTTTTTTTTGGTTTACATTGCCGTGCCCTTACGCTACGCCTGCGCCACTTCGTGGATCGCTATTGCCCTCATTTGCATGGTGCAATACCGCACACAGTGTGTTTTGCATACCAACGCCGGGGGCGGGGACGGTCCGGCGCACGCCGGTAGTGCACGTGGAATTCATTCATACCTGAATCGCTAAGCAGCCATATTTGGCGTTATAACGCCGACGCTATGCTGGCGCCTGGCGCAAGGTTCATGAATCCCGGGGTGTGTTTATTTGCCACAATACTCTACTACCCAGACACAAGGATGCCAGCATCCTGCTGCTGCTTTATTTTTATATTAAGTTTTAAAATTTAGTTTAACAAGTACAAAATAGTACTATCCAGCTTCAGGGCTGCCAGCATCCTGCTGCCATTTTTTTATATTAAATTTTTAAAATATCTTTAATCATTACAACAAGGCTGGCAGGATCCTACTGCTGTTTTTTTTTATATTAAATTTTTAAATATTTTTAATGGGTCAAATATTCAACTACCCAGCCACAGAGCTGCCAGCATCCTGCTGCTGCTTTATTTTTATATTAAGTTTGGCAAATTTGTTTAACAGGTACAATATGCTACTACCTAGCCACAGAGCTGCAAGCATCCTGCTGTTGTTTATTTTTATATTAAGTTGTAAAACTGTGTTTAATGGGAAAAATATTCTACTACCCAGCCATAGAGCTGCCAGCATCCTACTGTTGCTTTATTTTTATATTAAGTTTTAAAAATGTGTTTAATGTGAACAATATTGTACTATCTAGCAACAGGGTTCCCAGCATACTGACATTTTATTTTTATATTAAGTTTTAAAAAATTGTTTAATGGGTATAATATTCTACTATCCAGCAACAGGGCTGCCAGCATGCTGCTGCTGTAATTTTTTTATATTAAGTTTTAAAAATCTGTTTAATGAGTTCAACATTCTACTACCCAGCCACAAAGCTGCCAGCATCCTGCTGCTGTTATGTTTTTATATTAAGTTGTAAAAATGTGTGTTAATGGGAAAAATATTCTACTACCCAGCCATAAAGCTGCCAGCATCCTGCTGTTGCTTTATTTTTATATAAAGTTTTAAACATTTGTTTAATGTGAACAACATTCTACTACCTAGCTACAGGGTTGCCAGCATACTGACATTTTCTTTTTATATTAAATTTAAAAAAATGTTTAATTGGTACAACATTCTGCTTCCCAGGTACAAGGCTCCCTGTATTCTCCTGGTTTTTATTTTTATATTACTTTTTTTTAATTTGTTTAATGGGTTTAATATTGTACTATCCAGCCACAGAGCTGCCAGCATCCTGATGCTGTTTTAGTTTGATTTTACATTTTAGAAATTAGGTTAATGGTTACAATATTCTACTACACAGCCATAAGCCGAACAACATCCTGCAGCTCTTTTATTTTTATATTAAGATTTTAAAATGTGTTTAAAGGTTACAATATTCTACTATCCAGCCAAAGGCTGCCAGTATCCTGCTTTTTATATTATGTTTAAAAATTTGTTTCAAGGGTACAATATTCTACTACCGACCCACAGGGCTGCCAGCATTCTGCTGCTGTTTTATTTTTATATTATGGTTTAAGATTTTTTAAGGGGTACAATATTCTACTACACAGCAACAGGGCTGACAGCATCCTGCTGCAGTTTTATTTTTATGTTAAGTTTTAAAAATGTGTTTAATGGGTAAAATATTCTGCTATCCAGCCCCATGCTGCCAGTATCCTGCAGCTGCTATATTTTTATTTTATGTTTAAAAATGTGTTTTATGGGTACAATATTCTACTACATACACACAGGGCTGCCATCATCCTGCTGCTGAATTATTTTTATATTAAGTTGTAAAAATCTGTTTAATGAGTTCAACATTCTACTACCCAGCCACAAAGCTGCCAGCGTCCTGCTGCTGTTATGTTTTTATATTAAGTTGTAAAAATGTGTGTTAATGGGAAAAATATTCTACTACCCAGCCATAAAGCTGCCAGCATCCTGCTGTTGCTTTATTTTTATATAAAGTTTTAAACATTTGTTTAATGTGAACAACATTCTACTACCTAGCTACAGGGTTGCCAGCATACTGACATTTTCTTTTTATATTAAATTTAAAAAATTGTTTAATTGGTACAACATTCTGCTTCCCAGGTACAAGGCTCCCTGTATTCTCCTGG